>NW_026596057.1:15334107-15396113 GCF_907164565.1 Psammomys obesus | reverse complement strand
ATAGATAGATAGATAGATAGATAGATAGATAGATAGATAGATAGATAACTTTAAAAAAGCTTGCTTCTACCTGTTTGTCCTTCTGCCCATTGTGGAAGGCACTTATGTCGTTTTTGATGGTTACCTTCACCACCTAAGCTTGGCTGTCCTGGAACTCGCTTTGTAGACTAGGCTGGCCTCAAACTTACAGATCTTCTTGCTTCTGTCTCCAGGGTTGGGATTAAAGGTGTGTGCCACCACACCTGGACCTAAGCTCTTCTTTAATTCCTTTTCACTTTTATTTGATTCCTTTTCATATGAGTTGGAAGCTTACTGGGTGGAGTCTTGTCCTGAGATGACATTCCCTTTATTCAATTTAATATCTGGCTTTTCTTTGTTTATCTCTTTGAACACAGGACTAAGCACTGTTCTTCTTCCTTATGTCCCCTTTCTCCTCAAATTGTAAATTTTATATCTTTTCTTTTTCAGCTTGCTCCTTTTCATTATAGATATTCATAAGAGTGAACACTAACAACCATACAACAGAGTCAATACTAGGCTGTTCTGAGATTTCTTCTGTCAATGGAATTAATCCAAAAGCTCTTCGGTTTGGCATCAAGCAAACTTTTTGTACAAAACATCTCAAGAACAATCTCTGTGTATCTGTATGTGTATATTTGCATATAGGCACACACTAAGCACCATCTCTGGCACACCAAACAATTGAAGCAAATGGTACACAGCATTATCAGTGTTGGTATGAGTCTTAGCAATAGAACTGGACATAGTATTATTCTTTCCGATTTTGCTTGAAGATAAAGAGAGGGGTAAGAGTTATTGCACCAGACAGAAATTTAGGCATACAGAATGTAACTTAACCAACTCTCCACTTTCAGTTTGAGAATCTGTAAATTCCAAGGTAATGTTTGGAGGGAGTTTGTTTAGGATCTTGAAGTTATCAAGAGAACATTAAACTTCCGTGGCAATTCTGTTTCTAATGCTACTGACATCATCTTATATCTCTACTGAAAGATCCTCAGAGAAGGAAAAACACAGCCTCTCAAACCTTATGATGCTTGACATTCTACCTTGGTTTTAGAGAACAATACTCCCTGGTCATGAAGTTAGGGGAAGAGTGAAAACAAAAAGGCAGCAGAGAGGAGCAAAGAGAAGAGGCCTTTCCAAAAGAATCTAGGCAAGGCTGCTGATCAAACTTGGCAGCTGAGACAATGGCTACAGATGACAGAAACCGCTTAGGGGGCATTCAGGCTGCCAGGCTGCAGGAGACTGTGAGCTGCAGGGGTTAGTCGTGCAGTCTTTAAGTGAGAAAGGAAGGCTTTCTTAGACAAGCAGAAAGCCTGTGGACCCCATCAGATAAGTTAGGGGTACATGCTCACTGTTAATAGAAGCAGGATATCTACCGCAAAAGGTTCTTGTCTTTAAAAAGAACATTTGGCTTCTTGGGGTTCAGTGAACCTCTAGCTATCTGCACAAATATCCAGGATAGAAACCTGATCTGCAATCAAGTTTTGAAAATAGGGAGGAAGTAAGTAGTCCAGGGAATTATCCAGCAAGTTGCATGTCCCTGTTTGTTGGTTGGAATGTAACTCTTGGGGATCCCTAGCATGGGCAGTGGCAGGTCTTAATGCATAGATCTCAGAAAGTTAAAACTAACATAGATGCATTTGATATTATCTCTTACAGGAGGAACCGCCATCTAGCCTTCTTTTAGGTCAAGTCCAAATAACAGAGATCCTAAGAAACAATTAAGCCTTATTTTAGTGGCAATGGGGATCCCTCTCTCTCCAAAACAGTGGTGCCATTTTACTTCAGCTCTGTTGTAGCCACTGAAGCCTGAGCCACTCCTCAGTCACCAGCATGATCAGAAAACCTCAGATGAAGCCCCCAGAACAGACCACCCTAAATACCTAGGGAACCACTGCTCTTGGGACATTCCTAAGGTTACAGGCAATAAGACCTGAGAGACCCCTTTGTCGAGAAGAGCTGTACAAACCGTCCTCAACCTTGCCAGAGTTAATGTAGGCAGCGGCAGCCCTACCAGGCCACTCCTGTGCCTACTCACCTGCATCCCAATGATGGCATAGATGAAGAAAAGCATGGCGATCAGAAGGCAGACATACGGGAGAGCCTGCAAGGGGAGCAAGAGATGGTAATTAATCAAGGAGACCACCGCTCCTGCAGTCAACTGCAGGGCAGGAACTCTTGTCCTGAGGCTATTTCAAGCAGGACTGCCACCCTGCTCCTCAGGGATGTTCTGTTTGGAATAGTCTTTTTGTTTTTTAAATGTACCCAAGTCTTCTGATAGATGTGTGACCCCTGTTTCCAAAGAGAGCTAGCAAAACTTCCTGGGCTTGAGAGACATTTCACTTGGCATGTAGAAGTTTAATAATCCTAGCAACTGTGACCCAAATTAAGGAGGAAGTACTTAGTTTGGGCTTCAAGGTCTCCAGTTCTTCCTCCCACTCCCTCACCTAATAGCTCAAAGTGGGGGATCTGGAGGCCAGGTTAATTGACTGGGGTCTCCTTATTATTCATTCCTAGAAGTATCTTTTATCTTCTGATGAAACACTGTTTCCAGTGCTTAATCCCTTCAGTATTTTATTGTATTTCACATAATTTCCCTCAAAGCCTACACAGTGTTAGCCATTATGAAACTACAATGAAGCCACAAGATAAAAAAATAAAAAATAAAAATCCATATTGTGTATGCCTATTGCCACTTTGGGATGATAGCATTTCTATGTGAGAGTGGAAGGCAGGGACCTGCGACCTGCCCTTGATATTCTGGGGCAGGAACAGACACAGGACAGTTAAGATTTGGAGCCAGATAAGCCAATATACTTGTGTGCTGATCCCAGGATTGGCATGAAAGTCCCTCTTCTTTACCATTCAGTAATCTCCAGACAGCCAGGGCCACTGTGAGTCTCTATCTTGTCATGAATATACAACACCATGAGTCCCAGGAGACCAGCCGAAGGCTTTCAGATGGCTGGAGCAGGGCAGAGTTTATCAACAGAGTTAACAAAATGAAGAACCCTTTGAGGGACTATTCAAAACTTGAATCGAGGGCAAATTTAAACACAACTGAAAGCTGATGGGGAGGGCCCTCTGCCATAAAGTGCTGGATCCTAAGGAGTAGCTTCATTTCCTTGGGGATTGGCATAAGGAGGCAGGGTTCTCTGCTGCCTGGACTGCTGCCCTCTTCTACCCATTTGGTTTGGCCTTGTTAAACCTTCTACACCCAAAGCCTCCCAGTCCTAGATCATCTTCCTACTCCAAGCTTTAAGGAGAAAACCAAAGATGCCATCTGTTCTCCCTTCTTTAAAAAAGTATTTATGTGTATGGGTGTGGTGTGCCTGTATAAGTTTATATGTAACATATGTGCACGGGTCTGCAAAGGCTGGAGGATGTTGGAGCCCCTGGACCTGGAGTTCAGGTAGTTGTGAGCCACCTTATATGGTTCCTAGAAATGCAACCTACGTCCTTTGCAAGAGAAGTATGCACTTTAAATACCTGGGCCATCTCCTAGGCCCTGTTCTCTTTTCTTGTCACAAAATAAATTCTAACACAAAATAAGAGAAAGAAAGGATGAGATTCTGTACAGGGGTCAGAGAGAGAACTGGGTGAATCTAGGGGTTGGATTGGAATAGGTAAAGGCAATGGTGTAGCGTTTAGATAGGACATCTCTCTGAGGCTTTGTATTTGCGGATGTGGCCTTTCAAAATGTTGCTGTTAGGCAACCTGCTCCGGTACTGTATCCCAGAACTGACCTGAAAACGCCTACCCATAATACAGCGCCAGTGGGATTCAGATTCACCTGCCTTGCCTGTTCTCTGTAGAACTCACTGAATATGCCACCCATTTGGCTGTCAGTTTTTGACACCATTTTCTTTAGCTTCAATAGGACATAGTGTCACAGAGACTCAGTGATGTGATAACATGGCAGGATGACACACATTTCTTAGATTCCCTAACAATTGAAGCTTGATGGGCAGTCCTCTTAAAAAAAAAAAAAAAAACAGCTTTAAAAGCAACTTGTCTTTCTAATTTTAAATCCAAACTCATCCAAGACTTGGGCAACTCTTAAGGTTTTGAATTTCTCCTCTGTTACCTAGCTCTGGAAAACTAGAGTTCACTGAGGTGAGGCCTCTGTGGAAATAATCCTGACAAACAACTGGCTCTTGATAGGGTAGAAAAGCCAAGGTTAGACCTTGGAGCCTGAAAATCCTTAGCACGGTTTCTCATCTCAAACTCCGATGACATACCAAGATTTTACTGCCCTGTCTTTTTTAATTTAATTAAAAATATAGGTAAAAGAAGGAAGACAGTTTTGTGCATTTATGGTTTGTCATCTTTGAATCACTTAATTTTATCTAATTTATTTTTAATACATTAATTTAAAAACTTTATTTGCAAGAAAAGAAATGCGCTTAGGCCTTAGACATCTAATTATGCTATTTGTTAGACGTCTAAAAGACATTTAATTTATCCTATTTGTTAGAGCTCAAAGAAATGTAGGTATTCTTGGAAACTTTTCTTTACTATTACTGCTATTGAAGTGGGTTTTAGGCACTGACTTTTTAAATAACCTTTATCCCTAGATGTATGCATAGTCCCATGAGCGCATTTAAAAGAAACGTATTTTAACTTGGCCAAACATCCCTAGCTTTTATAGGATGTGTGTGTGTGTTTGTATGTGTGTGTGTGTGTTTGTATGTGTGTCTGGTATTACTGTACTATACATTCACTAGTCCAAGACGCCCAGGTGAAAACATGGCAGACTGAACATGAATCATCTCCTTATGAAGCACAAGTTTAAAAAGTCCTCTGAAAACCTTTACCACAAAATAAAATTATTGACAAGTCCCTGAAAACACTGAAGACATCTGACAATGGGAGGCTGATTCTATGGATGGGCAGAATGGCTCAATGCAATTTAGAATACTCAAGGCCCAAGGTACAAAGTGAAAATGCCACATTATTTTTTTAGAGTAAGATTCTATAACGTCGCTCTGAATTGATCACTATCCAGTGAGCCTGGGCTATAATTAAGAACTATTATATTTATGCCTCTAATCAACGTCAAGTTTACAAACTTCTCCTTCCTAAAGGTGAAGGATCCGGGGTGCCGACGCTGCTGCGGCGTGGTCTGGCACTGGTGTGCCACCCTCCGGGAGCCTCTTACCTTAAAGGACTGCACAAAGGTCCACAGTAAGATGCGAATGGTATAGCCCTGGCGCAGTAGCTTTATGAGGCGCGCGGCTCGAAAGAGCTTCAGAAAGCTCATATTGAAGCCGCTGGTGTTCACCAGCTGGTGGACCAAAAGGAAACATGTAATTAGTGACAATATGCTCATTTAGAAAGATCTAAGCACTGGTATTTTCACATTTATTCCTTATTCAGATCACAAAATAGACGACAGTCTCCGTCTTTTGTGGGTAACCCGGCTCCAGTTGGGAGGCACCCTGGGAGTTTCTCTCTAAGCCTCCCGGCCCTGCCCCTCCATTCCTAGGTATATGGGTACAGAGACTACGCCAGCACACAGGAAGGAAAACCAGCATTCCTGGTTGCTGCCAATACTCTGCACGGAGAGGCCAAAAGAGCAGGGTTGCTACTCAATAATTGCAATAAAGCACTTGGTGAGTTCTTTAGGATGAACGGATTTACAGAAACACTTCAGGCCTAACAACTTTGAAGTTAAAGACACTATGTTTCTCTTTGGAGTATTTGGCCAAACACCAAATACTAACTTTCTTCTGACACCTCTATTCCAATTAGATGTCTGCTACTTAAGTCATGCTGTAAATAAGCCTTCCATGAGACCCACCACCACCCCAAAGTTTGCATTCTCTGATTAATGCTCCGGAAAGAGGAAGTAGACTCCCAACACAAAAGGGGCATGTTTGATTGGGTGGGTTATAAATGGTGGAGAGGATTTCTCCAAATACTGCTCCGGGGTCCAGATTAAATGCAACAATCTTGTGACCCATTCATTCACCTTGCTGTCTGTCAGGATAATTTCTGTGATGCTGCCAATTACGGTGATGAAGTCAAAGATGTTCCAAGTATCTCGGAAATAGTTCTGCCAAGTGAATTCGGTCACATGAGCATTAGAAAGAAGAGAAAGGAAAGAAAGGAAAGACATCTTTTATTACATAACTTTGTCACTTGGAATTAAAACTTGTCAATTCATGCATAAGTTCATTCTAACTTTGGGCTCAGTTTTCTGTTTCTAGCCCGAAATTCTGTTTCTCTTTTACTAATTTGGGAAATCTTCATTTTTAAAACAGTTCTACAACTATTTGAAGACCATGTTTTTGACACTGTCACTAAAAATCCAATAAGAAAGATTAGTAACCATTTATTTTTCAACCACACTACTGAGTTTGATCAACAAATAAGAAGCCTTACCTTTATAATATATATACCTCAAAGAACTGAGATAAGTACACAGCCATTAAACCTTAGGCATGATACAATTTTAACTTCTAAAATATTTGTATTGCTTCAAGAGGCTGTATGGGGCTAAAGGTTGCAGGCATGCTCAAATCTCCATAGTCTTTTCAGAACAACCAATTGACAGTAGGGTGAATAGATTCCACTTCCCCATTTTTATGCTCTGTTACACCTTGTGAGGAGGTGGAATTAAGTTATGTGTGTATATGTATGTGTGTATATGTATATATGTATATATGTATATATATATATATATATATGAAATGATGAGGTTGATTGAATATAATATGGGGGAAATATAAGAGACCCAGAAAGTCCACCAGCCAGATAGCTCCACTTGCTTCAGAATGCATGATGTCCATCCATTCTCAGATAGCACACACCTTGGGCTACATTCTTTGAAACAGGGAACCCACATCTCCAAAGTGACCACTTGGCTTCTTGTGGGCATCAGGTACCATAACAGCTTTGGATACTATCAAAGTGTCCTCTTTCCTATGCTCACAACTACCTCACTTGATCTTTATCATCTATTTCTTGATGTTCTTTCAGCTCTTCTGTTCCTTTTGTGGGTCTGAAGGTTAGGTAGTATCAAATGCCCCATGGTTATATAGTATTGAATAGAGGTCTTGTTCTTCACAGTGAAGCTATGGCATAGAGAAAGGATTGTGCAGAGAGGTTATATTTAATGAGCATCATGTATTTAAGACTATAAGACAGCTATTGTTATCTTTGTTTTTTGATATGAGAAAAATAAGGTTTAGGGAACTCTGATTCCAGGGCCACATACACCCTAGAGTATAAGGAAAAGCAGATGTGCCCAACTTTGTAAACAAGTTCCCCTTCCAGGGTGACGCTTAACTCATCAATGTGGGGAGCCAAGTGGGGTCCCGAAAGCCCCCAAGTTTTCCAGGCTCCACTATACCACATCCCGAGGTAAATTTTCTAAATCTTAGTTCATAGATCTAGGTTTTAGAGGAGTGGAAGACATGAGGTCAAATTGAGGACACCTTACAATACCGAGTGGCACAACCAACATTGTGAGGGACAGTACTCTTCCATTTTATCCAGAGTATCACTTTCCAAGATTTTAGTTACTTGAAATTCAGTATATTAAATGAAAAATTACTAAATGCTAAAGAGAAGCTATGAAGTGCTTTAAGTGAAAATTCTCAACTTAATAGGACAAAAACAATTCAGTCAAGGGCCTCGTAATAGTGTTTCTGCTACTGACATATCACATATTCAGTGGTGGTCTCATAGTATTATTCTGCCTGGTGATCGAGCCATAACAGTTTATAAATACATACTATGACACTCACAAAAGGACAAGATCACCTAACAGTATTGTGAGTAACAACGTTAGTGTTAGCATGACAGAATTAACAGACTAACAATGTTAGTAGTAACTTCCGAGAACCCAGAGTCACCTGGGAGATGGGCTTCTGAGCATGCTCGTGAAGGATTACCCGGATTGTGTTGCTGAGTGGGAAGATCCACCCTGGCTGGGATCATGTTACTGTATAAAGAAAGGAAGTGACCTGAGCAGTGACGTGTATTCATCTCTCTCTTCTTCCTGATTGTGGATGTAATGTGACCAACTGCTTCAAGCTCCTGCCACTCTGAACTGCCTGAGCACGGTAGACTGCACCCTTGAGCTGCAAGCCAGAATAAACTATTTCTCTCTTATGTTGCTTTTGTCAGAGTATAATTTACCATATCAATAAGAAGAGAAACTAAGATAAATATGTTTCTCAGAATTCATCCGATCAGATATCAGATTTCCTTCAGTTTGAGGTATCCCCTGGGGATTTTGGAATATATGTCTTGGCTACTGAATAAACTAGTAATTATTGTGAACTCTGAGGTCAGATAGACCAGAATCCAACTCCTGGATCTGTCTTTCACTAACTCTGAGAAAAGCATTTATATTGCCTAAGCCTGTCTAATAGGGTTGTTTCATAGAGAAAATCAATGCATAGAACACTGGATGGGTATTTACTGGGTGGCACAATATGTTGCTTATTTCCCTTTTTTCTTTCTGTTTTATCCTCACCATCTTTCCAATCCCACATTTCACTGTGTAGCCTTTACACATTTTATGGGCTTCGATATTCTCATTCAAAATGAACATGGCAGCAGTGACAGCAGCAACATCTACTGTGCCTGCTGCAGAGCTGAAGAGAAGATCTGCTCAGACAGTGCGCGGGGGGCTAGCCTGAAAGCTTAGGCGCCAAATCAATGTAACACTGCCTTTTCCAGTGTGAATGCCTCCTGGCCTTGGATGAAACACAGGAACGAGGGTAGGAAGGAGGCAGGGCTCAAGGCCGAATCCTCTAGTTAAGCCTGTAAAAGTATGTATTCAGAGTTCACCATAATTAGACACATAATTGGGGTTTAAGTCACAGATGATGTCAACACCAAGACTCCAAGAGAAGCTTTCCCTGTGGAGGTGTTGGCTCCCTCTCTCTTTCACTTCACCCTACTTGGGCTGGGCTGTTTTATATAGGCATCTTTGTTTGGTAGAAGTTTCTTTTTACCTTTTTATTTCCTCGGGTTTCAAAACACTCAAAAGGGCGTCAAGAATTCCACAATGCAGCCACCGCAATGGGTCCCTTTCAACTCCCCACCCCAAATAATCAAATTAATGGTGGCATAAAAAAACCAGGAGACTGAAAACAACCTCCACAACCAACACTGACAATTATCAAGCCCAGCCCAGAGCCCCTGTTACTGCCGTTACCAGAAGCACTCATTCTGATTTACAGCAAAGTCGCCCCTTCTTGCTAGGAAAGGGGTACACACTTACACTTGAAAGGAGAGCTCACACCCTAAGTGTGAAACAGCTGTCCAGTGGGCCTATCTGCACCTCATTGAACCCACAGCACGCTCTGAAAGCAAGCAGGAGGAGAGGGAGGGGCAGATTTTGTTTATAGGACATTGATGCAAGGGTCAGGTTTGAAAGAATTTGCCAAATGATCGTGATTACTAGTTGAGGAGAAGTAAAAAGAGAGCTCATGCCAGAATAATTCATTGCAATCGCTCTCAAATCCAATTCTAGAATATACCCTCACCCCCTAAAAATGATTGGACATTGTAAGCATAAGTAATAAACATTTATTTTTAATTGGCAGATGTTACTCTTCATGCTACTTAATGGGCAGAAGATTAATAGGATAAAGTCTGTTATTTGCTGTGTGAGGTTTAAAGATAGTTTCCATTCAAATCATAAAATTCATATATAAATTACCAGTAAATAATCACTCAACTTATAATCTAATTTTTTGTCTTCTTTATGTGTCAATCATAGTTTCAGTAAAATCTAAGGATAGGTGCTCTACTGCTGACAGAATTCAATAGGACCAGGGCAGACAGGTAGAGGAGCAGGTAGCTTCCTTTGCCTTTTCTATTACTCTTCTCACATAGCAGCCTGTTTATTGAGTAAGCGAGCTCACTATTGGGTGGGCAAGTGTGCAAACCCATCCTTGAAAAGCAGTAACCTCTGTGTGCCCCAAGGGAAGAGAAGCCGGTTGCTAGATCAGACATACCAGGAAGCCAAAAGCGATGACCTTTAGGACACATTCCAGGGAAAACACCATGGTGAAGGCAATGTTCAGGTATTTTAGGGCGAGTTCATAGGTGCAAGGAGCAGAATAGTACTGCCAGGAAAGAGAAGAAAAAAAAAAGTAGAGTAGAGTCAAAGCCTTAAGGTATACGGACCTGTACATGGTTGGATACGCATGCCAGGTCTGGCCATCTCTCAACCTGCCCTGGTGGAACAGTTCGGTGCATGCGTATTATGCAGTAAAACACATACCAGTGTCCCACTCATGACAGCTTAATAGCAAAACCACCTCCATGTCCAGACTAAAGGCAGCCATGACAGAAGCCCTTTGCGTTAAATACGATTAAGCTCCCATTAACATCGATGTCTAAAGGACGTTGTCCACCCCTGATAAAGGTGGATCCTACTGACATTTTTGTTCCTGGAAGCTCTAAAATGTTTCTCTGTGTTACTCTGCATTTTATCCAATGGTCCCACCAATACCCTGACATCCAGGGACTGGGCTGTTGAATTAGATAAGATCAAAGAGACTCCATGATGGAAGAGCAGAGCAGGTCAATGTGGCAGGCTAGTAAGGTGAACTGACCTCTCAGTCACTGCGTGCGCGCGCGCGCACACACACACACACACACACACACACACACATACATGCACACACACACAATTACTTCTCACCTTCATCATCAGCACGACAGTGTTCAAGGCAATCATGGCCATGATGGTATATTCAAAGGATGGAGAGACCACAAAGTGCCACACGCGGTACTGAAAGGTGTGCCTGTTCTGTGGCATGTAGCGGGTGAGAGGTTTGGCACTAATGGCGAAGTCAATGCACGCCCGCTGCAGAAAGTCAAGGTTATTAGAATCAGTCCAATTCCCTCCTCTTCCCCCCCCCCCCGCAAAGCTTCCCTGGGCTCTATTAAGCTGGCTGGGAAAGGACAGCATAGGGATAAAATCGTGAGATACGTAGTCCTAAGGCAGGGACAGTGATCATCTGAGCCAAATGATAGGCAAGACGTCACCTTACAAGTACATATAGACCTGGAGGCATCCTGTCACATGGGGTGAAAGCGTTGGTTATTAAGACAGTCCTCTTACACCATATATGGCTAAGAATTTAGGTGGGAAGCGTCCCCTGGTGCCCATAGTTACAGCTATAAATCTACTGGGTAAGAATCCTTACCGAAGATATGTAGGGCCAGAGTGATTTGTGATATCAGCTTTGAGTCTGACTTTTTAATATTTACATAAATGTAATGAGATATTTTGAAGACAGGATGCTCGGCTAAGCACAAAATCCATTAATATTTCATGTGTGCCTCATCCACATAGCCTAAGGGTAATTTATATAATATTTTATTAAGTTTGTGCCTGAAACAAAGTTTCATGGTATAGGATTTTCTACTTGCCATATTGTATCATGCAAAAAGTTTTGGATTTATAAACATTTGAGTTTTTATATTTGAGCATCTGTCTATGCATTCCTTTTATAATCTATGACCATTTCTAGTTCAGCGCCTTCGGTTAAACAACAGCAAAGCCAACCACGAAACCGTACAATGTTCCAAACCTACACATGTCCTGGAGATACACGTAAGGAAACACATTCACTGTCACTAGAAACGCGGATGCCATGAGAGTCAGGGAGGTAGGCAAGTTTCTTAAGGTTGTAACCATGGTACTTATCTTTTTCTTCTAGACTGCCACATAAAAGGGTAGAGAATGCCTGCTTATCTTTTCTTTGTGTATGTATTTTTTTATCTTGTCTGTATATGATACATGTGTAAGAGTGTGCAGGTAATACTTGCCTGTGCACACAGATGTGGTGGTCAAAGAAGGACGTGGGGCATCTTCTATGGCGTTATTGCCTTGAACCAGGATGATCACCATTAAGGTTAATCTGATTGGCCAGCAAGCTCTTAGGCTTTTCCTGTATATGTTTCCATGTTAAAATTACAGGAACATGCAGCCATGCCCAGCTTTCTTTTCTTTTTTTTTTCTTTAAGTGTGTGTGTGTGTGTGCATACACATATGTACGCATGCCAATGCCAAGATTCATGATAATGTACGTGTAAAGATCATCAGACAACGTGTGGGAGTTGGTACTCTCCTATCATGTGGGCCCTGGACACTGATTCAGGTCATCAGGCTTGGCAATGGTACTTTTAGTCACCAAGCTACCTTACCAACCCTACACCCAGCTCTTTATGTGAATGCTGGGGATTCAAACCTAGGTCCCAGATCCAAGACTGCATACCTCTGTGCCTCCCACCAGCTTTTCCTCTCTTCTCACTCTAATGCTACAGTAAAGTTAAGAAAATGCAATCTTTTCCTCTAAGAGTGCTGGTCCCAATAGTTTTCTTAAGTTCCCACTGCTATCCCTTGCTACAGTCTACCCATTGTCACCTCATTCTTTTCCAGGCTGCACTCCTCCATCATCTTGTCCCCTTGCTCCTGGAAGGTGATGATGATGAGAGCCACAAAGATATTGACAAAGAAGAAAGGGAAGACCACAAAGTAGACCACATAAAAGATGGACATCTCCATGCGGTTGCTGCGGCTCGGGCCTCTGTCCTCCTCTGTCACATCTACAGAATGCTGCAGGACCCTGTGAGGACCAAAAGAGAAGGTACAGATGGTGGAGGACACTCTTGGCTTTGTTAAGAGACGTGCCACCCTTTGTAGTTCTTACTATGACTTCTCTTTTTCCATTCCTCCTCTGGCTCCCGGATGAGGATTACCAAGTTGATGAATTAAAAAGCACCACTTTCCATCTGCATTCAACTCCTAGACAACAGGATGATATTCTCTTACAGTTATAGTTAGGTTGTTATGTTCAATACCTCGAGACTTCTAGTGCCATTTGATTTTCTACTGCCAACTATTGGTGTATTACTTATTGTTCAGTCTTATAAACAAATTAGCCTCCTGCTGCGGACAGCATAAGAGCCTTCATTCTTCAAAAGAGGTCTGGCCTTAGGCAGCATCGCTAGGGTCTTCCAGATCCCTCCATCTTAGGCTCTCAGGTGTAGGGCCAACTTTAAGGATAAATCTGTTTAAAACAACTCCCATGGATTCCTATTGACGGGTAGAAAGTTTTGAAAAACCCTTTGTTCTGTAAGTAAGAGGGCTCCACCCAACTCAAAGATTGATAAAAAGAGAGTTTCAAATATTTTTCTGACTTTGTCTACCCCCTCTCCATCTTTGTCTGAAGGATTTTTTTTCTCCTTTCTGCCTTTCTCACCCACTCATAACCACTTACTTTGCCTGGTACAGTAACAAAGGGTTAGCCTTGTTCATCTTGAATCAGCTTTTAAGGCACCCACACAGTCCCATGTCAGCCTGCAAGACACATACACCAAGCCCACCCCATCACTCACTGAGGCCATCCTTCCCCCGTGGAGACGGTGAAGAGGGTCAGCAGGGCCCAGATGATGTTGTCGTAGTGGAATTCATGACGCTTCCATTCCCGGCCCTTTACCTCCATCTTGTTTTTTTCATGGTCTACATAGTTACCTCTGAAACCAGAATAGAAATGAAATAGGGTTTCTTAAATATAGTGCATGGAACAGTCAAACATTTTTACAAACTTTAAAGATGTCAGGGTAACAATGACTATCACAGAAAAGGAAGGGCAAGTTTTGTTAAAGGCAGGTACTAACATGGAATAAAAATGGTACTTGGTGCCAACAGATGTAGGATGAATCCTGATACCACTAATTGCCTGTGTAACCTTGGACAACCTTTGAGTTTCATCTTCTTTATGTAAACAAAACTTCTCTCAGTAGGTCATCAGAAAGACTTAACACTTAAGGGTTCAGCAAAGTGTCACTTACCATATCTGATACAATAAAGGAATTTAACAAACTTCTGCTTGTTTTATAATTCTTCCTATTTTATGATTCTATGGAAAGGGGAATGGAGTTAAGAGGGAAAGGAGATCCAGTCAACCCATGGAAGGTAGGGAGGGATTTGCCAGGACACCCTCAGCCAACAGTGAGAATGGTAGTGGCTCTCACATGCACTCTTTCTCTGTGTCCTTGGAACTGTCGGTGCAATAAAAGAACTTTCCCTTGAATAGCTGAACAGCGATGACAGCGAAGATGAACATGAAGAGCTTGTAGACAATCAGTATATTGAAGACATTCTTCAAGGAGGTCACCACGCAGTCAAACACAGCCTGTGGACAGCAGGGAGGGGCCTTGTATCATTCCTGTGACAGAATACTCCTATGGCCTGAGCTGAGGCAGGGGCCATACCACCACCCACCAGACTAGGAAGCTGTCTCAGGAGCTCCTACTACACCAACAGTGATACCCATGGGGGTTAGGAGCTGGCTTTGATGCTGGGCAAGGTTGCAAGGACCTGCTTTGGAAACAGACATTTTCTCTAAATCTTAACGTGAATATAAAGCCTAAAACTTAAACAACATGACATAAAGCAATGGAAGGGTTTCTTTGTGGGATTTCAGTAGAGGTACTAGTGAAACCCAGAAACTTAATGCTTGATGGAGTTCTGAAGATCATTTAGACCATGTTACCTGTTAAACAGCCTGTTCCTGACCTTGAATCTGTTGGTGACATTCACAGATTTACTTACACATTGATGATGTAGCAGCCTCCCTGCCATTTCCAAAAGGATCAAAGTGGCAAGCACATGCTATTGTCTTTGTTCATTTCCATATTTCATCATAAGTTCATATATTTGCTTTGACTCTATCTGACTCTATCACTTCGTGCTGCTGTCCTCTAGTTGAATACTGGCTGCATCCGGGAGGAAGGTCAGTAGACACTGTAGGACAGACTGATGAGGTCTATCTGTACTGGGGATGAGGCTGGGTGGGTAGAAACAGGGATTTCTGCCTCAATACAAAAACAAGAGTGTCTCCAGAGACCTCCTTCTAAGCCCTAAGGCATGAGGATTTCCATGAGAGTTTGACACATTTCGGGCCAGTTTTGGATTATTTCCTAGGCTTTCGGGTTTAGCTTACTGAAGAGTCTGACCTCACTGGGTGCTGCATTTGTGCAGCTGCTTCTTCACAGTGTTGGGTATAGTATGGCTGGGTATAGTACGGCTGGGTATAGTATGGCTGGATTGATTAGTTTTAACACTGCAGGGAATGTGAGTGATGCTCAGCCTTATGCAATGGCCAGAGACACCTATATCTTTCTCAGGTTATCATACTGCCAAGAGAGGAACCAGTCCTTCCCAATTTCACAGAATTAATTGAAGGCCAAGGCCACATTCTTTGGGTATGGATACTCTCATTAAGTTGTTGCACATTCCGAAGCTCCCAAGGGAGCGTGTGCTGCAGTTCACATTTGTAGCCCCAAACAGCCTGGGTATTGGACACACAGGGCTGGCAGGGGTGGTGACTGACAGGCCTAAGCCAGTGGCTGGCTGGAGGGAGTGTGGCCAGGAAGATATGACACAGTAGAAGGTCCTGATCCAAGAGGAGGTGGAGGAAAGCAAAAGAAGAAATCAATGAGGAATGCACTTCCTTTGAAGACTAAGGTGCTCTTGGGAATCCATGCAAAGTGTGAGGAGCCCAAGAAGAAACCATGTCAAAGCTAGTCTGGGACCTTTTAAAAGTAACCTATTTTCTTCCCCCTCCCTTTCCTTACCTATTCTGTTCTGCTTCCTTTCTGCAAATTAAGGGTAGAAAGGAAAGTGGTTGGTGATTTGAAACCAGGAGGGGTATGGGTTTCGGTTGGAATGGGTGACATATGTTATCAGTTAGGAGAACTCAGGAAATAATGGAAATTTGGAAAAACAAGAAAAATAAGCTCATAGCTTTATCTTCTATGGCAGGCATGAGGAGAGCAGTGCCTCTCAGAGGAACTGTTGGTTTTTTTGGCTAGTGACCACCCACATCACCTCTTTTATCTATACTGCAAATATAAGTTACACAGATCTCCATTTCCTAGGTGAAAGAAATTCTAAGAATAAGTACCCTGCTCTGGGTCAAATAGCTCCAAACTTCTTGAGCTAGACCTGGCACTCATGCAGGTTCTTTTTCATGGTGACCAGGTCCTACACTACTGTCTTAGAGTCACCTGCTGGCCAGGTTTGGAAGCCGCAGTTCAGGCTCCTCTCCCAGGCAGTCTGGTTCTGCTGTGCTGATGTGGAGGGAAGTGTGCATTTTAGGAAATGTTTCAATGATTCAGGCACGTACGGCTATGGCCACTCTTTGAGATGTCCTATGCTAGGCTCTGGGATGCTGCAAGTGGGTAATGAAACCTGATTCTCGGGAAGCATCCTGGTACAACCCAGGAAGATGGGATTGAGTACTCCTCCTGAGGCTTGCTCTACTGGCTGTGTGGCCTAGACAGCAAGAACTGAATGGTGAGCCTTTGCATTAGAAGCTGAAAGTCCACAGGAATTCAGGGAGGGGAGGAGCTTTTCTCCCATGGAGCTTCAGATTCTATTAACCACAATATATGAGAGGGAAGGATAGAAGAGCAAGCTCAACGGGTTATCAAGTTTGAATGGAAAGCAAGCCCTGTGAGGCAGGAAGGTACTGGCCAAGATGGTGAGGGGCTCATATGGATAAGATACTTATTTTTGTCCAGGCCATGGCAGTAAGAAGAGCTTTTCCAGGTAACTCACTTCCTCGTTTCTTTTCTGCTTCTGCCAAAAATAGACTTATGTGCCCTTCAGCTACCTTTTGGTACCTCAAAAATATGAAACACTTGTGTGAGGTGATACTTTTCTCATGACTGAGAAAAATACCCCAGATTATCCAGTACACGGACCACACATATAGAGGGCTTTTACACTTTCTACTTCAATAACACAGGATGCTCTAAGACAAAGCCACACAGCTTCTTCCTGGATGACAGGCCACTCTAGGGAGTATAACAAGAATTGGGTCTGGACTGAAGAAGGAAAATCTCACCTGCAGGTTTCTTGGAACACTCATTATTTTCCTTTGAAACAAAGACCTTGACTTTAATAGATGAAAAAAAAAAAAGTCCCAGTCCCCAAGAGAGAAAAAGGGACAGTCTAAGAATGGAATCTGCATAGGCTAGCCAGCTGTAGCTGAAGGGACGAGGTGGAAGACGGGTATCGGGTTGGATTGTTACCTTCAGCTTTGGCAAGCGCTTGATGGTTTTCAGTGGTCGAAGAACTCGAAGTACCCTCAGAGACTTGATAGTCTTGATGTCCCGCCCCTTGTTGGTTCTGTAGAGAAAGGACCCCAGGAAACCATTTGGAAAGGGGAGAAACAGAAGTGGCAGCCACACTATTACATTAATAACAACGGAGTAAAAGCAGAGAAGAGTAGACGAGAGGCCAGAAACTAGGTCAGTGCAGAATCCTTCAAGGACAATCCACAAACATGCTTCAGGAGTAGTGTCATGTCACGCCCTAGTGGTGTGTGTGAACACACTGATATGCACATGTCCATATACGTACATCCACGTGCTCACAACAATTTAATTCATGGTTTCATAACTTCAGATGGAGCAAAAGTGAGTTGCACTCAATAGAAACTACATCAAATTTGAATATTATCCCACAGCCTTCTTACAAGGCTGGGCAGTTAGTGGTCCCAGTCACCCACCATGAGGGTAAAAGGTTGATACTCTGCAGTGTTAACAATACGGTTTTAAGTTGATAAGTTGCCCATAAATGGAATAAATGTCTTTTTCTATTTAAGGCATTATCAATTTCCATTGAATTTACCTGGAAGTGACCATATGAATAAAAGGGAATGTCTGTGTACACACAGAGAAACATCCAGGCACATGCAGGATTCTATGCACATATACAGACAATTGCTCAGGTCTCTGATAGTCAGATTAATGCTATATAACACCACACTGGTAAATAAAAAATGAAAAACCTTAACTAGATAGCATGACCAGAAGGCTACGGTGGGTCTCCATTGTGCCTAGTTCAGCCCTTTCCTATAGGGGGTTTTCGAGATATTTGTTAACTTGAAAGAGAACAGTTGAAGCATGTCATTGGGGAACTTGACCCAGAAGTCTAGGGTTGTTACTTCTCACATTTCACCAGTGTGGGGAGAACACCATGAGGACTGTTGGGGAACTCAACACTCTCACTGTGCTAGGCTGCCGCTTCAGAGAAAGCGTGTGTGGAGGCGTCTTGCCAGGACCTTGGCCCACACTCTGATTATGTGCGACTGGCCTTTTCTGCAGTCATTTCCTTTCAGAAACTCTGCATCAGGCTTGAGAGAACTACTTGGTTGGAGCAGGCCCAAGTTGTAGGCCACACCCACCTTTTTCTCCTGGTAATAACTCTCTCTCTTCAGCCTCTTAGAAATGTTTGCTCTTAATGAAGATCATGCATTTCTCTTTTTATCTCTAGGAATTAAATGTATAAATCAACTTGCATTTCTCTGTCTTTCCTGCTCATACTCTGAGATCTTTGTATTCAACTCAAACAGCTACAGTTTGTAAAGCATGCACATGGTGGGAAATAAAATTCTAAATAGTGAGACCAGGCTTGACGTTTCCCTCATGGTGGCCTAGATTGTCGTTATCATATTAACAGTCACTGGAGAGGGGACCCAGAGCATCAGATGAAGAGTACCTGATTTCTGCATGCAATTTGGCCTAGTAGGCTTGCATAAGGAAGCCATAGTCTATCTTCTTTTTTAAGGCATAAAGTCAATGAATCTACTCCTTCATGCCAACTTTACACCAGTATTAATTTTATGCTCTTTTGGTTGTCACAGGTGATGACCTACATTGTCATTTTTAAAGGCAATCCAAACATGCTATATTAATATGGGCTTTCATATCTAAGAGCTCTGGGATATTTAATAATTTTTTTTGCTCTTCAAGCACATCTAACCTAGAATATCTAAGAGAAACATCACATAGGCCAAATATTTCCCAAAGCAACAGGAATCGTCACTTCCCAAGAAGGCTTGAAAACTCTCAGTTTTAACCTTTTGGCTTTCAATGGAAACATACCATTCAAAGAAACTCACCACCACTTGCTCACTGAGTTAGCATCTTCTCTTCCAATTACAGTCTCTCCCCCTTCCCACCTCATGCCCCAAACCTTCTACTTAAGAAAAACAAAACAAAAAAACAAAGCCATAGTTACCCCAAAGCGTTCCTATGGTTGATCCAGCCAGGAAGCAAGGAGGGGAAGGATGGAGAGAATGATAAGTCAGAAAACCTCAGTGAAGACAGAGGCCCTTACAGTAATGCATACTGGGAAGCAGAGGACCATGGTATCTCACCCAAACCCTTGGCACTGTCAAATCCAAAGGGTTTGTGAAAGGAAGGGCAGCACACCGTATGTTCCTCAACCCGCTCTCCACCCACAGGGCAAAAGTCCCTTGAAAACAGTAGCAGCTTTGCCTCTTAACTCAAGGGTACTTGCGCCTACACTGTCTTCCAGGGGTCCATGTTTAATTACACTTTTCTAAGTGTAAGCTTTTGTTTTTCACTTCCTTGGGAGTCTTAAGATAAACTCTATTTCCAGTTACTTCATAAGAACCAAGCAGCCAGGCACAGTGGTGCACGCCTGTAATCCCAGCTGTCAGATCTCTGTGAGTTTAAGGCCAGCCTGGTCTGCAAAGCAAGTCCAGGACAGCCAAGGCTACAAAGAGAAACCCTGTCTCAAAAAACAAAACAAAACAAACAACAACAAAAAAAAACAAAACAAACAACAACAAAAACAAGCAAGAGGAACACCATCTGCCCTGGGTCAGAAACATTCAGAAAAAGTATTTTAAGTAACAGTCCGCTGAGTAGCTTCACCTGGAGAGGAATGATGTTACTACATTTAAGTAGGATCACTCTGGTGACTTTCCAAAGCTCAGAGACCAACATCACTAAACTGCACCCACATGATGAATAGGACCTTTCCTTGTCAAGGTTTTATAGAAAAGCTGCTTTTTCTATACTGCAATTAGCTTAGTAGCTTCCACTGTGCACTGTTCACAGTACAACTCTTAGAAGAAAAATCATTCCTGTTCTAGGAGTATGATAACTGTCCTGACCACCCTCACAAAGTCAAGTCATCTGGGAATTGAACGGGGGGGGGGAGGGTGGCTTGTAACCTGAGCTCTTTAATGTACAGAAATGTCTTGAAGTGCAGTTCACACCTAAGTCAAGCATCCTTTCATTCCTCCATACATAGAACGAGCATCTGTGAAGTCCTTAATCCGTGACAGGCCCTATTTCATGTACTGGAACAAATGATCTGGCTAATCTCTTGGAAGGTTAGCTAATTTGGTAGGGAAGACAAACCTCAGTCCAGCAAGCACACAAATGAAAATAATAATGGTAACTTGCTATGGAGAAATAGAATCCCGTGATCTGATAATTCTCCTAGACAGCAACACAGATCTCTTTTCTTCCGGTTACATTTTCCTGAGGAAGTCCTAAGACATGAGCAGAGGGTAGCAGATGGACCTATAGGTGGTCTGGGAGCATAGTCTGCTGGTGTTTACCTTCTGTTTAACACAGGCTCCTGTCTCAGAGGAGACAGATATGAAGACATCCAATAGCACCTGAACAGGATCTGAGAGACCACAAAAGCCACCTCATGCAAGGAGAACCAACATTTTTTGCTCCTTCCACATAGATGAACACAATATTCTCTCCAGAATACTAGCCAAATATGGTATGAAACAAAGGAAAATCTAATCACTATTTATCTACGCCAGTGTGTCAAAAAATTGGAAACACTGGTACATTCTAAAAAGGACAGCTATATCTGTCAAATACAGGGCTGTTCGACCCATTCTGACTCCCAAGATCTGAGCAAAGACACAGTCAGACATGGGCTTCAGGTCAAAGATTGGCTATTAACCATTTTGCACTGTTTTATAATCCACCATGTGGTTGCTGGGAATTAAACTCAGGACCTCTGGAAGAAAAGCCAGTGCTCTTAACCTCTGAGCCATCTCTCCTCTACACTCTTCTAAACATGTCTCTTACTGCAGAGGAACCACTGAAAAAAGCAATAACTTTATAGCATTTGTAAGGGCCCAAGTTCAATCCCTATTGCAAAAATAAATAAATAAATGAATAAAAATAAGCAAAATCCATGGTCTTTGAATTGATGCTGAAAAGAACACGCTTGTATTCTCTGTGTTGCTAGCAGGGTAAACATCAATTTGAAAATGGCAATTTAAAACGAGAGGATTGAAAAAAATAGAGCAACAGAGTCAGTAAAACCATTAGCAGTTTTACCATCACTAACTAAAATATATCCTAATTTACTCCCAAACAAGGCCAAAGCATGTTTCCCCTCAAATCCACTGTGAAAGCCAGGATTGCAGAGAAGAAACTTTGCCAGTCCAAGACGGCATGCTCTCCGGCGTTTTGAGACATATTGTTTTGCAAACAATTCATGTGCTTTTTACAAACCATCCGAAAATTACTTGATAATACCATTAATCTTTGTTACTAAGTGTATAATGAGTTTTAAAAAAAAAATACTGCCTAACTCATTAGTGAAATTTAATGGGCTTAAAGTGGACTCCAAGATAATTTCATATGCTAGGATGTACTGGCCCCATGTTAATTGGGATTCAACAAGGCCACTCATTTTTTACCATTTATTTTCTACTTATTTGCTTTCCAAAAGAATAACAAAACCTGTTTCCCCATGCCTCATCGTCTTAAGAGGAGAATTTCTCCAGTTCAGTTGCCAAGTTGCCCTCCAGCTCTGTCAGTCACTAGCCTTTACTGTCCTCTTGTTCTCTGGGTCCCCTTTCCTCCAAGGACATGCCCTCCAGCTGATTTCTGCTAAGAATTGGAAGAACAAAGACAACAGGCTCTGAAGAGCCGTTCCTTCTCTAAGTATGATGGCTTCTGTCCTTCTCTGTGATGATGAGGCAACAGCAAAGGGCTGTGGAGGAATTTCATTATTCAATTTAAGTACCTGGTACTGTATTGAATGCGAAATATATTTTACCTTCTTTAATTCTCACAGGACCAAATGTGGTTGTTTGTCATTTCCACTTAAAGGTAAAGAAACAGAAGTTCATGGAGTGAAAGATAGCTAAAACTGAAAATTCAGGCACAATTCTGCCTGACTATGATGTCACCATATTTTTTAAATAGGAACCTATTTAAGGAAGTTAGTATTTTCTCAGCTCAACTATTAACCTGTCTGTCTTACTCCCCTTAACTGGAGTATTGACTGTTGGTAGGAAGGACAAGTCACAGGTGCAACATCAAGACAGATGGCTTAGGTATGGCCTTCTCCATCTCCCCTGCCCTGGATAGAGACTGAAGGATCTACAGAGGAGGTTAATAGCTTGTAGCTAGCCACAAAAGCATGGTAGGAGAAAGCTTAACATATTAGAAAAAGCAATAAACTTGAATTCTACACACAGAGGTTGCTCAAGACCTGGCTTTGCTATTTACCTGAGTCAAACCAGCCAGAGCTCTAACCATTGAGTTCTCAACTACTGAAGGTGATAGATGAAATAAAGCGTGCATGCCAAAAAGGAAGAAGCATTTCTCTTTGTATGGCAATGCTTGTCCCTCCATAAGTTTTAGGGAACTCAGGTTTGGCTGGCTGCATGAAGAAAAATAAACTGCTACTTTGACCTTTTATTCTTAGCTGCTGCCATTTGAGGATTTTTTTTTTCTTCTGACCCCAGCATCTCTTCTGCTCATCATTAAACCCACAGCTACTCTGTCATCTTTGTCCTGTGGCCACAAAACTCATTCTGTGCTAAGTATTTGGTGCACAAGTCTTTACTCCTTGCACATTGACCTCAATGAACTTCGAGTGCATACTATGTCAGCCCTTTGAAAATGTGCTCCTTTTCAATACACATCACTATACTCCAACTGGAAGGTATTTTTGTCCAAGTACCAAGAATCAAGAGGAGGCAGAAAAGCATCTGTCTGCTAGCCGTTTTGTTATTTAAACGGGAGAAGAGTGACCTCATTTGTATTTCTTTTTCATCCTTATGTTTCAAACATAACCAATGACCCCTTCCTCTGTGATCTTTGTAGGGAGGTCTTGCTGACCGAAGTCTAGTCAGTGCATCTCTTCAGCTGCACACCAATTTGTACTGTAAGGCTGTGTCCTATGAGCACAGATTAAGCAGATGGCTAGCAGGTCACACGGTCTTGGCAGATACTTCCTGGGACCCGTTATACAATCTTCTATCCTGAGAGCTCTGCAACCTACTTTTAAGCAGGAAGGGTACTATGATGAGCTTCCACAAATTTCACAAAACCAGGCTTTTCCTGTGGTGATGAAGCCTCACTTCCTATACAGAGTGCTTTTTGCATATGGGTCTGGTCGATCCAGCAACTGGACAGAGCTGTGTTCCCTGATTAGACTCTTTCATGTAGCCTATTTCCGAGTCCACAGGATGAATTCCCACTAATAGCCAACCCTCTTCCAAATCTGTGCTGCAGAAAAACGGAAATACTTGGGTCTTCACGCCCATAGGATGCCCGCAATCGAGCATCCTCTGGACTGCTCCTCAGCAGTGCCAGTGTCACAAGTGCTACATGGTACATGCTAGGCCTTAACAACAAGTGCAGATAGAAAGCCTCCTCCACTCTGTCTCTCCAACTCCCACCTTCACGTCAGCAAGATAGACTAAAATCAGAGGGAACCCCCCAAGCATCTACAGGCACCGAGCAACTTCAGTTTTCTGACCTAGACACAAAGTTAGATGAAGTGCCTTCAAAGACTCAGTTCTTGAGGGTCCACATCCTATCTGTCCTCCCTTGCAGCAAGAGTCCTAAATTCGCAGTTAATGGGCTACCTGGTGGCTAAATGCAATTTTCAAGCTTTATTTTCTTCCAAAGTAAGAGAAGTGGATGTTGTATCAGTTTCAGTAGCAAACAGGCTTTTTTTTTTTTAGTTCTAATATAGTAGTCAAGAGATCCCACAAGTTGTATGTGTGAGGGACCACTAGACCCAGGCATTAGTGAAAAGCAGAGGGTGGATATCTGGGTTTTGGTGGCTGGTTTGTTCTGTGTTTCTACACCCTTCTGGGTAAATGATCATATCTATTTCAGGACCAAACAGTCACTTTTTTCTGATGATGTGCGCATTCATTCCTTCAGAAGCACAAGCCCCCACTGATGAACCGTCCCAGGGGAACAGATGCTCTGGCTTCATAAGGCACTTCCAAGTCTCCGATGGCCTATGTCTATGGGTTTCACCGAATGAACTCAGAACCAGCTCAGCTGCTGTGGCCTATTCTCAATGCATTCGAGAGACTGTGTGCATCTTAGCCACCAGGGCAGAGTGTCAAGTGTCAGGAAAGTGACACACTTCAATGAAAGGAATGTAATAAAAGCTAATGTGGGCAGTCTGGTTGCTTCTGGCATCCAGAGGCTGACTGACTCATGTTTTTGCTTCTGGCCAAGAACTAAATAATGAAAGGCCAAGTGCGGCCAGATCCCCTTGTGTGCCAGGGAGTCCTGACCTCACCTCATTGCCCTGCTACAACAGCAAACATCTGTGGAGAGCCCTGGCATCAGTCACTAGGGAGCCCACCTGACTCTGACTGACAACATAGGAGGTAGTGAAGGGAGAAACTGAGCTCTTGGTGCTTCTTCTATTAAATGTTTAGACCAACACGCAGCATTAGCTGCCAATTTCCTATTGGGAAGGCACACCAGAGCTCATCTGCTCACATACATTTCATCTAATCAAGTAACATGTTGTTTACAGTGGATGCAGACAGAGTAAGAACTGCTGTTCACAGTGTAGGCTTAAGACTCAAGACAAAACCTAGTTTGTGGTCCTTTGACTTCCCTGAAGACACATCTGAATCTGGGATTAGTCCTAGTGTGTGTGTGTGTGTGTGTGTGTGTGTGTGTGTGTGTGTATGTGTGTGTGTGTGGTGGTGGTGGTGGTGGTGGTGAGGGGTGGCTAATGTTCAGACACCCAGAAACGATGATTCTATAATCTATAATGATAAATCTATGAATCTATAACTATCTCTGCCTTCCCACTCCTGAGATCAATGAGTAGCTAGGAGAGCAACATACTGTGGAGACCGAGGACAATGGGCATTTCCGGCATTTCAGGAGAGAATGATGATCATGTGGGAGAAGACAGATGTGCCCTTTCTAGATAGAAACATAAAGGGCAAAAGGTCTCACAGACCTCATCACTCACCAGACTTTTCCTGAAACATCAAAGAGGAAAAGGCACAATTTGGGACATTTATAGTTAAAAAAAACCAAATCTTTTCTTCATGTGGGCCAAAACCTCGGGTGATACAATGAGGGCTTCAGGGAGAGCTATTCTCAATCTCTGCCAAAGTACCCCACCAACCCCCTGCTACTTCCCTAGGAGATATCAGCCTGAGAAGGAGGCCTGGGTGTTCTCACAAATACCTTATAATGTAAAAATGGACTGGGAAGAACAGAAAAGTTGCAGTGAGATTATTTTTAAACCCAGATATGCCCACACTAATAACACACCCCACACCTCTTCTTCAAAAGTCAGCCAAGTTTCCAGATAGAATGGCAGGTTTACATTATAAAGACTCTTTTAGTCTGATGTATGGAGAACAGAGATTTCCTCAGCCACCACATCCAAAGCACAAATGATTCTAGAAAATGTTGATGGTAAGAGGTTGCAGCGCTCTGTGGCAGAGGGACTCTGGACCTTGCAGCACTCTCTGAGAATTCAGTGGGTGGCTACCCCTTGGTCAGTAGCACTGCTCTGGGGGAAGTGGGTTGGGTCCTTTTGACTGGCAGTGATGGAAGGGAAAGCAAGTCACTTCTGGCTTCTTAGGAACCAGATAATGGTGCTACCATGGCAACTACCCAAACTGACAAAGCAATAGCCTTTGCAGAAGCTTCACTGGGGAGGGGCTCGGTTTCAAGGGGAAGGGAAAGAAGCTGGGATGGGGAAAAGGCTATGTGAGTAGTGGACAATAACTGAGGCATACCCATGGGAGTCCACGGTGAAAATTATAACAAAGAGACAGATACCAGAAAAGCCTCAAGACAAACCCAAAGTTGGCTTCCTGTTGGCCTGATACCCTGACCATAGAGACCATGGGCTTGGTGACTTCATTCCACTCTCTGTCCCAGGTCGCTGGCAGCTGGGATTCTTGGGGATCCTGTCAAATGTGGTAGAAGAGCCAAATTCTCTGGTATCCTCAACAAAGAAAGGGAAAGAGCAGAGTTATGAAGCATAGGCAGATGAGCATCAGAAAGTGTTACCAGGACCTTAGCAAATGTTGTAAAGGCCAGAGGAGAAGAGAGAGGGCACTTACTCTACAGGCCGAGAAACCGGGGAGGGAACGGGCATGGCAAATTAGAAAGGGTGGCAACAAAAGAGAATCGTGGAGAAGGATGAGCAAGGACCGTCTACATCTCAGAGAGCAATGAAGTGCAGGTTCAAGAGAAGATATCACTAAAAGCAAAGACTGGACCGTAGCTCTCAATCTATCCCATAACCGTGGACCCTGGAACTGGGGCTTGCTGGAGTCCCCTGCAGTGTACCTGGCAACAGGGAGTCTTTAGCTCTGCTGCTGTTGAGGCTTCCCTTGCCACCAGCACCAAAGCCATCTACTGCCAGTTTTCAAAGAGCACAAAAGACTATGAGATAGAGGACAATCCTATAGCACACTAGTGTCAAATGACTTGGACATAGACAGGATTCTGGGGCTTCCTCTAAAGGGCACCTCCTGTCCTCCAACCCAGTACACCTGCTGGTTGCTACAAACACCAGCTTATGGGAAAGAGGTAGTTGGTTGGGAAACAGTTGAGTCTTGGCCCAGCCTTCATCTATCTTGAACTATATGCATAAATTTTACACCAGCATAGTTTATTACTACTATATTTGAAACCATGAGGAACTTGAAGGATAAAGCAGCAAATTAACATTTATTGATCATTCACACTGACAGTCCCAGTGTTAAGCACTCTGCAATGCCTTATTTTGTCTCTATTTTAGAGGTAAGAAATGGAGGTTAGGATAATTAATATTTTGCTATAAAAAGTCAAGGACTTGAAGCTGGGAAGGAGAAGGGCTGGGATTCAAATAGGCTCAGCCTAACCTCACAAGTGTCCCATTCATACTTCTGCCCTGTGACCTTTGAACTCTGCTTTTCTTATAGGTCTAGTGAGTTCTGTCCACTATTGTTTTCTCCTTATCCATTACTCAAAGATAGACAGAATGTGCTACTGATACTAAAGCAAGAAACACTAATAAATAATGTATACAAATGAGCTGATAGAATGAAAAGAAAACTAGACCCTTTAAAACTCAGTGGTTGGATTCGGCAAGATGGCAGCGCCAGGACGACTCTTGTTCTGACCAGCAGCACAGCAGGATCAGCACAGTGACCAGCAGTCAGAACTTGCGGCCCTAAAACACAAGTGATTGTGTTTCCCAGGTGAGAGGATACCCCACGGTGGGGGGATTCAATCAGTTTTAACTCACCCAGCTAAAGCATGGAAGAGATCCCAGTTCCACCAGGCACTTGGTCACTAGCCCAGAGCGACACGTCAGCGTGCTCTGATCACTGTCCCAGACTGAACTGTGGGCACCACAACATCAGAGACTGCGATTTCCAGTCGAGAGATAACCCCACGGTGCAGGAAACGATTGGGACCAACCTTAGGTCACCCATACATCCCCTGGAAAAGACTCGGGGTTCTATGGGTGCCCAGGAGCCAGCCCAGAGCCAGAGCCGGGGACCCAGGCACTGGCACAGAGTCCTGCCTGCACATGACTCGCTGTCCCAGATAGAACTGTGGACCCCAGAGCACCAGAGACTGAGTTTCTCTGTCGGGTGCTAACCCACAGGGAGGAGAATGGCTGGTCTGATCTCAGAGCACTCAGCCGATACCACCACCCCGAAAATGTCTTGGGAAAAATTACCCAGTTCCGGCAGACGCCCAGGCACCGAATCCCCAGAAATGCAGAAAGGCGGAGCCATGTAAGTCTGTGCCTGTGGATTCTACTTGACATCACAAACAGAACGGCTGTCTCCAAAGCAAAGACTGGGTGTCTCTGTCAGGAGGAAACCCCACAGTGGGGAGATCATCAGGTCCAATGCTCAGGACACCCAGCTCCAGAAGACTTTTTGGATTCACGCAGACTCTAGGCTCTAGCCTTCTACTGCAGGCAGGAGCGCTGTGCTCACCCGCCATTATTGAGTACCACTAGGGCACTGGGGCACACAGCTGCATCCTCAGACCTACAAAAGCCAGAGAGCCATCACAACAGCCCTCAGATACTGCTCCAAGGATCAACCAGTTATCCCTAGCTAAACTGACAAAACTGTGAATCCCTGGTTTTTCAAGAGGGCTGCACCCAACAATTACACCTTAAGAGCAACAGCTGATGCTCACTAAATTCAGAGCAAGAAACCCAGCAGCAGGGTAGTCATCACCAGGACCTCTCCTGATGAGAGGAGAACCTTCCTGAACACCAGTTACCGCACAGGTCCATACACCTGAAGTGAACTGTGACAATTCCTGAGAAGCACCACCATTAAGTTGACCATACCCACAAAGCAGAGGAGAACTTCAGAACCCCACCAAGGGGATTCTCCCCACCCCAGGACCCAGCAGGCACCAGAAATTAACAGACAACACCTGAGACAGAGAGATGGGTAGAGGCCAGCGAAAAATCACAACCAACAAAAGGCAAAGCAATATGGCATCCCCAGAACCCAGTTATCCAGGGACAAGTAGCCCTGGACACCCTAACATAAGCGAAATTCAAAAAGATGACCTTACATCTATGCTTATGAAGAGGTTAATGGAGGAAGCAAATAAAATACATAAAGATTTAGGGGAAGCTATAATAAAACAGATTATGGTCATCCATAAAGAAATACAGGAAGATGCAGCCAAACAGCTTGTGGCGTTCAGAGAAGAAATGATTAAATCACTGAAAGAAACAAAAGAAACAGGGGAATGTTCAAAGAAACAGCTGAAGGAATTGAAGGAAAATGCAGTCAGACAGGGAAAGGAAATCAACAAAACTGTTCAAGATCTGAAGATAGAATTGGAAGAATTAAAGAAAACACAAATGGAGGAAATCATGGTGAGGGAGAACCTAGGAAAGAAAACAGGAACTACAGAGATAAGCATAACTAACAGACTACAAGAGATGGAAGAAAGAATCTCAGGTGTGGAAGATACAATGGAAGAAATCGATGTATCCGTCAAAGAAAATAATAAATCTAAAAAATTCCTGACACAAGCCATCCAAGAAATCCAGGACAACATAAAAAAAAAAAAAAACAAAACCTAAAAATAATAGGAATAGAGGAAAAAGAAGATTCCCTCCTCCAAGGCTCAGAAAATATTTTCAACAAAATCATTGAAGAAAATTTCCTCAACTTAAAGGGGAGGCCTATAAGAATACTAGAGGCCTACAGAACACCTAATAACTTAGACCAGAAAAGAAAATCCTCCCGTCACGTCACATAATAATCAAAACAGTAAGTATACAGAACAAAGAAAAAAATACTAAAAGCTACAAGGGAAAAAGGCCAAGTAACATATAATGGCAAACCCATCAGAATCACACCTGAGTTCTCAAGAGAAACTATGAAAGCCAGAAGAGCCTGGACGGATATCATGCAGACCCTAAGAGAACACAGATGTCAGCCTAGGCTACTGTACCCAGCAAAACTCTCAGTCCTCAAAGACGGAGAAAACAAGATATTAAACGCCAAAAAAATTTCAACAATACCTACACACAAATCCCGCATTACAGAAGATATTAGAAGGAAAAATACAACCCAAGAAAACTAACTACTTTCAAGAAAACACAGAAAATAAATAACCTCACTACAGAAAAACCAAAAGTAGACAAACACACTACTATAGCCAACATCAACATCAAAGGATCTAACAGCCACTGATCATTAATCTCCCTCAACATCAATGGACTCAATTGTCCAATAAAAAGACACAGACTAACAGAATGCATGTGTAAACAAGACCGAACAATCTGTTGCATACAAGAAACACACCTAAATCACAATGATAGACATTACCTGAGAGTAAAGGGCTGGAAGACAGTTTTCAAAGCAAATGGACCCAAGAAGCAAGTAGGAGTAGCCATTCTAATATCTAATAAAATAGATTTTCAACCAAAATCAATCAAAAGAGATAGAGAAGGACACTTCATACTCATCAAGGGAAAAATCCACCAGGAAGATATCACAATCCTGAACATCTATGTTCCAAATGCAAGGGCACCCACTTTTGTAAAAGAAACTTTAATAAAACTTAAACCACACATAGTCCCACACATAGTCCCACACACATTAATAGTGGAAGGCTTCAATACCCCACTCTCAATAATGGACTGGTCAACAAAACAGAAATTAAACAAAGAAACAATAACGCTGATAGAGGTCATGAATCAAATGGACCTCACGGACATCTACAGAACATTTCACCCAAACACAAAAGAATTTACCTTATTCTCAGCACCTCATGGAACCTTCTCCAAAATAGACCATATAGTTGGTCACAAAGCAAGACTCAACAGATACAAGAAGATTGAAATAATCCCTTGTATCCTATCTGATCACCATGCACTAAAGCTGGACCTCAATAACAAAAATAGCAAAAGGCACACACACACATGGAAACTGAACAACTTGCTACTAAATGACAGCTGGGTCAGAGAAGAAATAAAGAAAGAAATTAAAGACTTCCTAGAATTCAATGAAAACGAAGGCACAACATACCCAAACTTATGGGACACAATGAAAGCAGTGCTAAGAGGAAGTTCATAGCACTAAGTGCCTTCAAGAAGAAATTCGAAACATCTCCTGCAAGCAACTTAATGGCTCACTTAAAAGTCCTAGAAAAAAAAAGAAGCAGACACGCCAAAGAGGAGTAGACAGCTAGAAATAATCAAACTCAAGGCTGAAATCAATAAATTAGAAACAAATAAAACAATTCAAAGGATCAATGAAACCAAAAGCTGGTTCTTTGAGAAAATCAACAAGATAGACAAACAGGTAGTCAAACTAACTAAAAGGCAGAGAGAAACTATCCAAATCAACAAAATCAGAAACGAAAAGGGGGACATAACCACTGACACTGAAGAAATCCAAACAATAATTAGGTCTTACTTCCAAAGTCAATATGCCACAAAATTTGAAAATCTAAATGAAATGGTCAATTTTCTTGCATGCCAAAATTTTCTACATGCCAAAGCTGAAACAAGACCAGGTAAACCAATTAAATAGTCCTATATCCCCTAAGGAAATAGAAGCTGTCATCAAAAGTCTACCATGCAAAAAAAGCCCAGGGCCAGATGGTTTCAGCGCAGAATTTAACCAGACCTTCAAAGAAGAGCTAATACCAACACTCTTCAAACTATTCCACAAAATAGAAACAGAAGGAACACTACCAAACACATTCTATGAAGCCACAGTCACCTAGGTACCTAAACTTCACAAAGACCCAACAAAGAAAGAGAATTTGAGGCCAATCTCCCTCATGAACATTAATGCAAAAATACTCAACAAAATACTTGCAAACCGAATCCAAGAACACATCAAAGATATCATCCACTACGACCAAGACCAAGTAGGCTTCATCCCAGGCATTCAGGGGTGGTTCAATATACGGAAATCCATCAATGTGATCCACCACATAAACAAACTGAAGGAGAAAAACCACATGATCATCTCCTTAGATGCTGAAAAGGCATTTGACCAAGTCCAACATCCATTCAGAGATCAGGAATACAAGGCACATACTTGAACATAGTAAAGGCGATATACAGCAAGCCGATAGCCAACATCAAACTAAATGGAGAGAAACTTAAAGCAATCCCACTGAAATCAGGGACAAGGCAAGGCTGCCCACTCTCTCCATATCTCTTCAACATTGTTCTTGAAGTCCTTTCTAGAGCAATAAGACAATTGAAGGAGATCAAGGGGATACAAATTGGAAAGGAAGAAGTCAAAGTATCACTATTTGCAGATGATATGATAGTATACCTGAGTGACCCCAAAAATTCTACAAGGGAATTACACCTTCAGCAAAATGGCTAGATACAAAATTAACTCAAAAAAATCAGTAGCCCTCCTGTATACAAAAGACAAAAGGGCTGAGAAAGAAATTAGGGAAACAACACCCTTCACAATAACCACAAAGAATATAAAGTACCTTGGTGTGAACCTAACCAACCAAGTCAAAGACTTGTATGAAAAAAATTTCCAGTCTCTGAAGAAAGAATTAGAAGAAGATATCAGAAGATGGAAAGATCGCCCATGCTCATAGCTTGGCAGGATTAATATAGCAAAAATGGCCATCTTACCAAAAGCAATCTACAGATTCAATGCAATTCCCATCAAATTACTAACACAATTCTTTACAGACCTTGAAAGAAAAATTCTCAACTTCATATGGAACAACAAGAAACCCAGAATTGCTAAAACAATTCTCTACAGTAAAAGATCTGCAGGAGGTATCTCCATCCCTGATCTCAAGCTGTACTATAAAGCAACAATACTAAAAACTACATGATACTGGCATAGAAACTGACTGGTGGATCAATGGAACCGAACAGAAGACCCTGACATAAATCTACACACTCATGGTCACCTGATTTTTGACAACGATGCCAAAACCATTCAATGGAAAAAAAGACAGCATCTTCAACAAATGGTGCTGGTCTAACTGGATGTCTACATGTAGAAAAATGCAAATAGATCCATACTTATCACCTTGCACAAAACTAAAGTCCAAGTGGATCAAAGACCTCAACATAAAACAGACACACTAAACTGCTTAGAAGAAAAAGTGGGGAAGAGCCTTGAACTCATTGGCACAGGAGACAAGTTTTTTTTTTAATTTTTTATTAATTACACTTTTTCATTTTGTATCCCCCCATAAGCCCTTCCCTCCTCCCCTCCCGATCCCACCCTACCTCCCCTTTCTGCATGCATGCCACTCCCCAAGTCCACTGATAGGGGAGGTTCTCCTCTCCTTTCTGATCTTAGTCTATCAGTTCTCATCAAAATTGGCTGCCTTCTCCTCTACCGTGGCCTGGTAAAGCTGCTCCCCCCTCAGGGGGAGGTGATCAAAGAGCAGGCCAATCAGATTATGTCAGAGGCAGTCCCTCTTCCCATTACTATGTAACCCACTTGGACACTGAACTGCCATGGGCTACATCTGTGCAGGAGTTCTAGGTTATCTCCACGAAAAGTCCTTGGTTGGAGTATGAGTCTCTGGGAAGTTCCCTGTGTTCAAATTATCTTGTTCTGTTGCTCTGCTTGTGGAGTTCTTGAACAGAACACCAACAGCACAGGCTCTAAGAGTAACAATCAATAAATGGGACCTCATGAAACTGAAAAGCTTCTGTAAAGCAAAGGACACTGTCATCAAAACAAAATGACTGTCTACAGATTGGGAAAGAATCATCACCAACCCTTTATCTGACAGAGGACTCATATCCAATATATATAAAGAACTAAATAAGTTAAACAGCAAAAATCAAGTAATCCAATTAATAAATGAAGTACAGAGCTAAACAGAGAATTCTCAATAGAGGAATATCGAATGGCAGAGAAACACTTAAAGAAATGATCAGTCTCATTGGCCATCAGGGAAATGCAAATTAAAACGACCCTAAGATTCACCTTACACCCATCAGAATGGCTAAGATAAAAAACTCAAGAGACAACACCTGCTGGAGAGGTTGTGGAGAAAGGGGAACCCTCCTCCACTGCTGGTAGGAATGTAAACTCTTACAACCACTCTGGAAAGCAATCTGGCGCTTTCTCAGACAACTAGGCATAGCGCTTCCTCAAGATCCAGCTATACCGCTCCTAGGCATATACCCAAAAGAGTCTCAAGTACACAATAAGGACATTTGTTCAACCATGTTTGTAGCAGCCTTATTTGTAATAGCCAGAAGCTGGAAACAGCCCAGATGCCCCTCAGTGGAGAAATGGATGCACAAATTGTGGTAATATCTACACAATGGAATATTACTCAGCAATAAAAAACAAACAAACAAACAAGGAAATCATGAAATTTGCAGGTAAATGGTGGGATCTGGAAAATATCATCCTGAGTGAGCTATCCCAGAAGCAGAAAGATGCATACAGTATATACTCACTCATATTGACATATAATATAGGATAAACCTACTAAAATCTGTACACCTAAAGAAACTAATCAAGAGGGAGGACTCTTGCTAAAATGCTCAATTCCTATCCAGAAAGGCAAAGAGGCTGGACATCAGAAGAAGGAGAAAAGAGGGAACAAGTCAGGAGCCTGACACAGAGCCCTGCAGACTATCAATGCAGATGCCGAGACTTATGGGCAACCTTTGGACAGAGTGCAGGGAATCTTATGAAAGAAGTGGGAAACAGTAAAATCTGGAGAGGACAGGAACTCCACAAGGAGAGCAACAGAACCAAAAAATCTGAGCACAGGGGTCTTTCCTGAGACTGATACTCCAACCAAGGACTATGCATGGAGATAACCTAAGACCTGTACACAGATGTAGCCCATAGCAGTTCAGTATCCAAGTGGGTTCCATTGTAATAGGAACAGGGACTGTCTCTGACATGAACTGATTGGCCTGCTCTTTAATTACCTCCCCCTGAGGGGGAAAGAAGCATTACCAAGCCACAGAAGAAGACACTGCAGCCACTCCTGATGAGACCTAATTGACTAGGATCAGAAGGAAGGAAATGAAGACCTCCCCTATCAGTGACCTTGGGGAGGGGCATGCATGCAGAGGGTGGAGGAAGGGAGGGATTGGGACGGGAGGAGGGAGGGAACCACAGGGAAGATACAAAGTGAATAAAGTGTAATTAATAAAGAATTAAAAAATAAAAAAACTCAGTGGTCATATTTTATTTGTCTTTAAGAAACAATCAACAAATAAGATGGGTTTTCTTAAAGGATAGGCGGCCTGGAATGAACCATGCCAAGGAGGAGCTGGGAGTTCCCTTGGTAGGGCCAAGGTTGCCTTTCTTTTTAGGTTGCTGTGAGAACCCACACATGATCTGGATATGTGGGGAGACACCATGCTTTTGTGAAATCTCTTTGGGAACAGTTCGGCTACATTTTTAGGATGCTTTCATTCTGTGAGGGCAAAGTCGACTCCACCCAGCTCTAATGGCGTTGAGATGCCTATGCACATGGGGACAAGGCACACTGAATTACCCTGCTAGCATCCTGTCTCGGGGTCACACCTATACTCAGTCTCTGCAGGAGCCTGTTGTATCTCCTGCAACAGTGGCACAGTGTACTTTCAGGTCTGGGAGATCTTAGACTTAACCCAGGTGGGAATTCTCACCTCGGTTTCCAGTGCCCTCTCCCCTGACCCCTTGGTTCTTACCCTGCCTATTTAACTGCCACTGCGGATACAAGGTACAAGCTGTCGGTGTTTGGGATAAGGTGGGTAGAGGATGGTCCTTTTCTAACACCTTAGATATGGGGAGGGCAAAGTTATAGCGACATCGTGCCTCTTCCCCACATGGCTGTCATCCATGAAAACAGCACCCAAATGATTCCCCTACCCCACCACAAGGAAAGTGTTTCCTGCCTTGCTTAGAAGGCAAGGCTCAAAAGGCTGGAAGGATGGCTTTGAGGGGTCCTACATGCCAAGCAGATGAAAGGGAACACATTTGGGTTAGAAGAAGGTACAGACTGAGCCCGGAAGACTGACATCCATCCTGCTGGGTTATTTCCCCTGCCTGATTAGGATTTTCTTAATTTATTTCTATTTTTATTAATTAGTTTATTATTAGTTTATTAATTAGTTTATTTACTTTGTATCACTACCCTGTAACTCTCTCTCTCCTCCCCTCCCAATCCCACCTTTCCTCCCACTTCCCCACCTGTGCCCCTTCCCCAGTCTACTGATGGGGGAGGTCCTTCTCCCCTTCTCTCTGATCCTAGTCTATCAGGTCTCATCAGAAGTGGCTGCATTGTCTTCCTCTGCGGCCTGCTAAGGCTGCTCCCTCCTGAGGGGAAGGTGATCAAAGAGCAGGCCAATCAGTTCATGTCAGAGACAGTCCCTGTCCCCATTACTATGGAACCCATTTGGACACTGAACTGCCATGGCTACATCTGTGCAGGGGTTTCAGACCTAGGATTTTCTTAATGTCCCTAGCAGCCTCTGGCTTTCTTAGACCTGTTCCAGGGGGCTTTCAGAGCTCCTTCCCCTGGCTAGATTCCATAGGAAATGCCACAATGTGGCTTAAAACCTGCTAAAGCTAGATCAGTGTGTGATATAAATAAATTTCACCAATTACCAATGATATGGGTTGGTTTCCTCCATAGTTTAAGAACGTTTTCTTAAGTATGTTTTAAGGAAGACTTGGAAAATCATTCCTTTTTGAGATCACATGTACCCATATGGTTCTTATATCCCTGGACTAACTACACTAACACCATTCATGGGCAGAGAACCTCCCTATGGCCAGGATTCTACTCTGCCTCTGCATCATTCTTTCACAATGCCCTGGCTTCTCCCTTCTTCCTCCTGATGCTCCTCAATCTTGCTTTCTCATTTAGGACACATAGAGCTGTAAGACCTTAAGGATGCTGTGCAGAATGACTGGCAAGCAGACTCCCAGTGTCACTCTTTGGCACCACTTGGAGCATTCACTTTTTAGGTGGGCCCTGGAGACAGGCTCAAGTCAAGCAGGGCTCCAGGAAGAGTAAAGGCAAGGGAATAGAAGAGAAAACGATCTACTTACGCCAGGGCAAAGGCTACCAACGCACCAACCACTACCACAAAGTCCAGGATGTTCCAGAGGTCTCGGAAATAGGATCCATCCTGCAGGATCAAGCCTTGGTCTATCATCTGCAGGACAAGGGTTTGAACAGCCACACATGAGGCTCCTGGTGTAAGGAACACTGACACCAGACTTCGCTTCCTAATGGCAAGGGGTCAGCTGCCACTGTCCTCATAGCTGTGGTGGTTGAAGTGAAAACGGCCCCATAGGCTCATAGGAAGTGGCACTATTAGGAGGTGTGACCTTTTAGGAGTAGGTATGGCCTTTTTAAAAGAAGTGTGTCACTGGGGGTGGGATATGAGGTTTCAGATGCTTAAGCCAGGCCTAGTGTCTTGCTGTCTTCCTGCTGCCTTTGTAACTGGATGTAGAACTTTCAGCTACCTCTCTATCACTATGTCTGCCTGCATGTTACCATCCTCCCCACCATGATGACAATGGGCTAAACCTCTGAGTTGTAAACCAGCCCCCCCAATTAAATGTTTTCCTTTGTAAGAGTTGCTGTGGTCATAGTAACTCCTCATAGCAAAAAAAAAAAAAAAAAAAATCCTAACTAATAGCCAAACCCACCCTGGGCCTGAGGAGCAAGAACGGTATCCAAGAAGATCTACGGATAATGATGAGGACTGAAGCCTCTTCTTACAGTCACACAAATTCTCTAGTTTACAGTGAGAGCCTTCTCTAAGTCACATAGGGTTTAACTAAACTTCTCTGCCATTACAGAATCCTGTCATATTCTTCTTCTCCTCTCTGTCCCAGAACTCTAAACACTGCCTACATGGATGGGTAGAAATCCCAGAGAGGTAAAATCTGGAATGAGGTAGTCTTGTTGGGATGTTAGGAGTCTAGAGGGGAGGGAGTATGGTTGGAGTTAGATGGAGTCTGGAAAGACTTATGTCTCCCTAACCCATTGACTGGACCATGTGCTCAGAATAAGACCAGAGGTGCATGGTGCTGAAGTACATCCCTCTCAAGCTGTGTGCCCACCTACTCTCTGCCTCTAGTCCAGGCCATGAGAAGAGATCTACATTATTTAATCACATCCATACAGCCATGCCTAAAGGAGGTCACTGAAGCTAGAAAGAGTTTGGCAGGAGCTCCCTTGGTGCTGCCATGGGCTAAGAGATGGCATTATTGGGGACAGACCCTAAACTAAAGGAGCAGACAGTGAGACAATTGAAGTCCAGAGCCCAGGTTTTCTTTAGAAGCTTTTACCTTTATAACCATCTCAAAGGTAAACACTCCTGTGAAGACATAGTCGAAATATCTCAGGACCTGTAGGACACATATGAACGAGATGGAAAAGACAAGGTAAGGCCACCAAGTTCTCTGCACACCTTCCCACTGACCTACGCCATCTTGCATGGTCACCCCATCTCCCATAATTTCCCACTCCAGAACACAATGAAGAATTCTTCAAACTACCTACAACAGGGCTGAGAAGTGAACACAGGAAGGAAGGGACCAGGGAACCTGCCTGTGCCATATGGTCCAGGGGCTATTCCTTCCCTTTGGCCATAACTTAACTTCTAGGATCCAAATTGTCCCACACAACTCTTCCCCCCTCTTTCTCTCTCTTTCTCTCTCTCTCGACCAATGGGGTACCCAGGAGATGACACATTGACCTGTGGTGGAGCTGCAGTCCCCTTAGGCCCACACATATCACCTGTGGCTCTATGTTAGATTCAGGCCCTCCAGTAGCATCAGAGCCCTCTCAGAAGCCTGGCTAGCTCCGAGTGTCAAGCCTGATGCCACAGCTTAAAAATGGTGGTGCGGATGTGGGTGCCACGGCTTCTCTGGAAGTGGCTGGCACTTATCTCTGAGGAACAGGCACACTTTCTCCAACTTCCTTATCTCCAGAAACCTTCCTGTTACCCTATCTTGATCCACCTCTGACGCTGGAGGGGAGAGCTTGGGATAGAGGAGACCCCAGGGCATCAAGAGAGTTGGCAAGCTGCCCTTGTGCACCCACTTTGTTGCGTTCTGAGTTGGTTAGCACAGGGTCCTCGGCTGCTAGGGCGATGCTGCTGGCCGCGATCACCAGAAGGATACACATCTCAAAGTAGCGCAGGTTCACAATGTAGTGGCAGGCTCTGCGGATCCTGCGGGTGAGAGAATCCTGCTGAGCTCGCCCTGCTGAGCTCGCCCTGTGCTGTCCCCACGCCTGGCCCTGGGCTTCCCATAAGCTGGCATTGGCCTCTTCCAGATAGCCAGTCCCTTGCCAAAGGAAGCCAGGAGGGAGAACAATTTAATTTCTCAAGCCCTACCCATTTGGTTTCAGGCCCTGGTGGTGGGGAAAAGTAATCAGATCGGTTAGAGGCTATGTCGTGCAAGCCTAGAGATTCATTATCTGCACACATGAGTGAGCCATGAGGAACAGAGGCATGACACTACATAACCTCCATCGGCAGGCGGTGCCCTCTGCTGCATCTCAGTGTCTTCTGCCTTAAGCAACAAAACCAGGACCTGCCTAGGGGATTATAAAGAACCAAGAGACACAAAAACTGATCTTGATTCTAAATCCCCCGATGAGGAACAACGGTTTCCATGGCTCCCTGACTGTTCTGATGGAAATGCCTGTATTCTATGCTACAACTTTGGATGAGCTGGCACGTTAAGCCGGCTTCCTCTCATCGCACAGGCCTGCCTGAATGATGCCCACATGGCCACTGACGGACTCCTTGTCTTCCTTTCTCGCAAGCTGACCTATATGCCAGTTCCAGGACATATATCACATGCTCTTTCTTAATCCCGTGTTTCTTGAATCTCACATTCTAGACTCTCCTCTAATGCTCCTTCTTCATGTTGCTACCGCTGTTCTGGGAAGGGAAGCTCTTTTCAAAACGCCACGTGCAGAATGGTGGTACCAAAACCCTAGACTCCAGTAGATGCCTGACCATCTTGAGGTCCATAGACTTTCCTCTTCCAGAATGTCTGAAGACATCCTCATGGAGATTTTCTTCATTCCCCTTATCCTAACTACCAAGCAAAGGGCAGAGATAGGGATGACACTTCTCCTGTATTCTGTTTTGTGTTACCCTGGAAACTATTGGCACAGGGAAGGGAGGCTGGTCAGCTTAATGCCCTATCTCACCTACTGGCCTCCAAATGCTTCCCTATCTAGCTACCCTCTGCCAGGAGGACTCAGGAAGTTGACAGGGCTCCTCCAATTCCTCTCTATCATCCCAGGCTGACTCAAATACTGGATGTCTGTCCTAGTGCCAAAATGGGGGTACAACAAGAGCATGGCTCACGGGTTCGTGGTGCTGAAGATGAACATAGAGCTATGAGGCACCATGGCTTTGCCAGTCTCCCGCTTCTCCTTCTTCTGCTTCTTCTTCTCCACCTCTTCTTCCTCCTCTTTGTTCTCCGCCTCCTTCAAGGGACTGGCTTCTCCATCGGCCTTGTTGCTAACTGAAAGCAGAAAGGTTTGAATCTTCAGAAACCTGCTGACATGCATGGTTTCTCTTGTCAGTTGGGAACGGCACAAGAGAGTAGGAGGATAGGCACAAGGATAGAAGGGGATGCCAAGGATGCTCCTGGGAAGGTTCTCTGACAGCATCCCAGGTTTCCCCGAACTATGTGAAGTCCGTCTTCTCCTCACCCCTATTCTTGCCCATGTTATATACTATAGCCTTTTGTGTCACAGAAATAATAAGCATATTTTCTCCTTTACAGCTAAACTTTTACAATGTAGGAAACAGCATAACTGTTGCAGCTACAATGCTTGCACAATTTGGAAATCACATCTAAACTCCACATTCTTTTTGAGATCACCCATTGAGCTTTCATATCAATAACCCCTAAGTGGCATATGCTATTATTCCCATTATACAGATAGAAAAACTGAAGTTCAGAGAATCTATGTACCTTTTCCTAAGGTCAGACAGCTAATTTGAAATCCTATACGCCTTCAGAAAAATCTCTGCAGTGGAAGATTTCAATAAACCATTACTCTCTGCACACTGCCTTTCTGACTGTACCTTCTTCAGCATGATGAATATAGAAATGAGAATGCAATATTCATGTGAATATAGGCCCATGACTGTGTTCCAGGACTGGGAGGATGAAACAGCCAGAGGTCATGTAGCACTGTCAGGTGGTTACTTTCTGCTTTTACGCCCGAGTCAAGGGAGAAGTCTGTCAGCGTGAAGAGAAGGCCTGGGAAACCACCCTATCCCCACCATTCTATGACCAAGGACTGGCACTACCCTGAGACTCAGGTTAAGTAGCAAGACTTAGTGGTCCTGCACCATGGTAGTACCTAAGCGATAGCATGTACCTAAAAGCGTGTTTATCACTGGTGACAGAGGGCATAACTAGCCCTATCCTGGGAACAAAGAGACGGTTAAGCTACTGTTTCTCATAAAAGAGGCTCCAAAGCCCTTCTTACTTAATAAAAGCACAAAATCAGACAGACATTACAAGTGGCTGCAAAGAGTCTTGAAACATGCCCAAGTCGACCCCAGCAAGCACTAGACATGGGGGATTTACTCTTTAAAGCAGATCTGGCGTTTCTGAGGGTGGAGAATGTGAAGTAAGAGCGGAAGGGAAACAGCGGTAGAGAGGCAGACAGGGAGACAAGGACACTGTGCCATGACAGAAGAAAGAGTATGGAAAGGGAGAAAACATGCACTGATGGAACCCCATGGCCACAGTCTATAACCACTGGGCAGTGGGATTAATGCAGGGATGGGGGTGGGGGTGGAGGGTAGGCTGGGGATTAGTGCAAGGATAGAATAGGGAGCAGATTATATGTATACACACACACACATATGGTGTGGGGTTAACGTAGGGATGACATGAAGGGATAGGAAGAAAGTACATGGTTAATACAGGGTTAACACAGGGGGTGCAGGGTTCAGGCCAGGGTAAGGAATGGGATTAAAACAGGAAAGGGAGTTAGGGGTAGGGCAAAGATGAGGCACAAGGCAGGGATCAGGGTAGGACAATGCAGGAACAGGACATGGGATTAATGTAGACATGAAATATGTGGTCAGGGTGGGGACAGGAATAACAGGCCTGCAAGAGTGAGGTGTCGTTCAGGGAAAGGCAGGTACAGGGCCAAGGAGCGTAGTAGGTTAAATGCTTTTCCCCTGTGTTTCCTGCCAGTGTTTCACAGACTGGCATCTGCTTGAAGGAACTTTGATGGGGAAGTGTGATTGAGGGCTCCTCAGAGAGAGAAAATTGATAATAATAAGCTTGCAATGTTAACACAGGGATGACCTTCAGGGATCACCCATCTCCGTGCTCTCATGTTCTATGAGACATTGAGGCCTCCGAAGATGCAGGGCTCTCTCTCTGAGACTGCTGACTGCGCAGAGCAGGAACCAGAGGCAAGAGCCATTCTGCCAATCCAAGCTGGGGGTCCTCCCAGGGGGTGTAGGAGGGCAGAAGGATGCCATCAGATTACAGAAGGATCTAACTGTTCACAGAGTCACGTGTAACCGCTCTGAAGACTCACAGGACCAAACTCTACAGGACAAAATTAAAGTTAAGGAAACTACCTCTGCAGGAGAACACTGCGTTTAGACTGTGAAAAGTTAGTCCTGCTGGGATGGCCTTCTAGTGAACTTTATTAGAGGGATCCCAGAGCCAGCTGTCCCCAACTCCAGCTGTGTGTGTGTGTGTGTGTGTGTGTGTGTGTCTGACAAAGCAGGAACCATACTCACTGTGCACTACTGTTGAATCCACCAAAGGATCCACATCAGGGATGGCGACCGTGACGCTGGTGCTCTCAGTGGTAGCCTTGTCCATATTGGTTGTCATGCAGGAGAGGTCAGGCTCACTCTGGCTAATGCCTCGGCCCACGTCCAGCTGTACATTCCCAAGCAAGGCCTGCTCGCTGCTGCCTTCAGCCTCCTGCTCTGTCAGAACTGCATCCTTCCCCACTTCCAACTCAGGCTGGGGCTGGACCAGAGGTGTTTCTGCCTCATCAAGAGCTCCTACCAGTCCAGAGCCCCTGGATACCATCAGACTATTAGTCCTGAGAATAAAGAGCAGAAGATGGCCATGTTTCAGAAGCTATCCTAGAATGGCTGATGCTTCTGGCTAAAAGGAAAAGGGGAGAGGAGCCTGAGCGGGCCTGCTGGAGAACATACAGCATGTGCTAGACCCGCATCCAGACACAGTGAGGCAGATACCTGTGGGCCTTGCCCATTGATTGATTCCCATCCATCCAGGCCCCACTCTCAGCAAAGATGCTCCAGAATAGAGCATCATTTCCATAGGGATAGGATGCCTGTTAAATTAAGCCATGCCTTTTAGATGGTGTTTTGACAGCTTCTCCATCTTATAAAGGGGGATATTGGAGAGCATTAAAGTTTCTATCACAGAGTTCCTCACTCAGTCCTGAGCTGTATCCCTCCACTGCCCTCCTGGGACTCATTTACCTCCGTAAGTCCTGGGTTCTCTCCTCTTCATGGATGGTCGGCTCCTTGCTTCTGTGGCTGCTTTGAGGTTCATGTTCCTTCTCCCCATCAATGGACACCCCTTCGTCCAGACTCCGCTCCTGGCTAGCAGACCTGCTCCGGGAGGCAGAGGCAGACTCCTTGCCCTCTGTCCTGACTCGGCGATGCCGGCTGCGCCTCTGGCTCTGCCTGTGCCTGGCCCGGTCCTCAAAAGTTACCACAGTCTCTCCTCCCCCAGCCTCCTGCTGGGTTGGGTCACAGTTTCCATGACAGGATCTGGCCAGCCAGGGTGGCTCCCGTTTGCCCAAGGACAAGGGGCTCCTCTGGTTGTCCAGGGCACTGGTCAGGCCCCCTATATCTCCCTTGAGGGAACCCCCACGGCTAATGCGCTCCTCTTCACACTTCTCAAGACCCAGGCCCAGGGCTAGGCCCTCAATGGGCCTGGGCCTCCGATAGAGGCTGGGGTGAGCATTGAGTGGGTTGAGAGGGCTCAGTGGATTGAGTGGATTGAGAGGGTTCATGGGTGGGGCCTCTTCTTTGTTGAGGGCTTCTTGGCTAGACATTTGCATGTGTCTCCTCAGCTGGCTGGTCCGCTGTTCCCACACAGACATGTGGTGCCGGCGCCTCCGCTCCCTCCTGACAAAGGAGAAAGGGCGAGGGCTACAGTCAGAACCTGGTAGTACATGTGAGGCTCAGAGATGGCAGCTTACAGGGGCCAAGAGCAGGGGTCACAGGGCGAAGGAGCTAAATGGGAGGCCAAGATCCCAAACAAGAAGCACAGAGATGTAAGGAGCAGAGTGGCCACACATGAGGAAGATGTCAGACCGATATCTCCAAGTCCTGTACAGGGTATTTTTCACTTCAGTCCCTGCTTCTACAGTGCAGCGGCCAAGTGGTGAGGGATGGGTCAAACCAGGACTGAGCTCAGTGTCCCCAAGACCAGTGAGAATGGCAGTACTGAGGCTCACCGGGCCTTCCCTTGATTGAGGGTATCAGTTGAGGTCTCTCTATATACCTACGATGGCCCTTCATTTAAGGCCAGAGGTGCCCCTTCTCTCTCCACCCCTCTCAGATTTGAGCCTGGAATATCATGGGCTGAGACATGCCATGTTCAGATACCAGTAAAGATAATGGCAGTGGCAATCAGCCCCATGTGGTAACAATGGCAGCAGCCCTGGAAAGTAAGGGGACCGTGGGCTCCTAAAGCAACAGCTAATGAAACCCACGAAAGACTCTCTTCAGAGAGACCACCGGCAGTTCACACCCAAACTACTGTTGAACCTTTCAGCTCAGAGGCCTAGTGAGTGTTCACATGGCGGCAAGGTACACAAAAACGCGGCACACAGAACACAGGCGTGGGCTCCTCAGCTGGGAGGGCAGACACCTACTCCTCCCCTCACATGCCTGTGGGCACACACCCACCAGCTGTTAAAGAGATATGCACATGGACCCACACGCACCTTCACTGAAGCCCACGCATCTATGTACACAACTGCCTACGTGGAAAGCACACCCCCACCGGCACTGATTACCCATGACAACACGTGCCCACTCTCAGGCCAGACACGAGAGCCAACAAACATACTGTCACATACTGTAGACACACTGAGAGAAGAGAACACGCTGAGAGGTGCAGAGGGCCACGTCCACGGATGTGCAGGGGGAACGCGCGCGTACACACCCACACACCCAGGCGCGCTTTGTCACTTTGTCCACGGTAAGGACAAGAACACATGGTCCCCATGCCCACACGGAACCACTCCCAAACACGCAGACCCGTACACACATACAGGTGGCTGCTGCGCGGCTCCCACATCGACATGTGGTGTCTTCTCCTTCTGTCTCTTCTGGGGAAGAAAAACGAACAGGTTCAGTCCACCCCGACCTCTAGAACCCACCAGCCCCACAGCCACCAGCAGATGTCCAGAGGGAAGCCGGAGTCTTCTGCATGTCCACCGGGGCTTCCATGCATCTGTCTGCCCCCTGTGGCCTCCCCACGTACAGGGCTTCCACCGTGACTTCCGAGTCCTTGCTATGTGCACATACACAGATCTTGATTCTGAAGCACACATGCAGAGCCCCAGGGGACAGGCTATTTCATGTAGAATAGACCTTCTAATAGACCATGCCCCCACTGACCTCACACTGCCACCCTCCAGCGTCCTATATCCATGAGCGCTTGCCTCCCCCTCCGCAGTCATTTCAAGGTTAACAAAGTGCATTCACCCAGGGGGGACTCCCAAGCTCATCACTCCCATAGCAGATCCTGGATCAATTTTATGGCACACGGAAGAAACAAATGCTCTGCCATGCACACCAGTGGGGTTACAGAGTAGCCCAAGGCCAAGGACAGGGCCAAACTTCAAAGGCCACGAGGCCAAACTTCAGAGGCCACAGGGCCACACTTCAGAGACCACAGGATTGTGAGTGCTGCCCTAAATGAGAGGCCCTCAAGGTTTGCCCTATTCTGCTGGCTGAAACACAGAATTGATCTTCTTAGACTGGTTTAAAGAAATATTACTTCCACATACACAATGTGTCCTTCCAAATGCAAGTTTAAGGGATGATCAGAGTAATGGCATAGATGTAAGCTGCCAAAGTCGAAAGGAGTGTATCAGCACAGGGCCAAAAGCTAGGGTGGAGAGCAACGCATCTGAGATATTCCCAGACTGAGCCTGTTCGAGCCCCTGAGCTGGAGGACCCTGTTCTAGCCCCAGGGAGCCCTGCTGGGTGCGGCAAACAGGTAAATGATGTTCCTTGTCTGAGAAGACCCTCATCGTGCAAAACATGCCAGGCAAATGGACTCTGATCTACTGCCACACCTCATGCATTGGGAAAGGGGCCTCATACAAGGGCAGGGCAGAGGAAGCAGGGGCAGCCAGTCTAAGCCTCTTTGGGAGTACCCGGAAGAAGCACAAATGCGCATGGGTGCACACAAACACTCATTGATATAGCCATCACGGTGGAGATGTCGTGAGCTCCCGGACAAAGTGCATATCCCTCCTCATCAGCATCCTAGCCTACGGCAGGGCACGGGGTGGAGTTGGGGGCAGGGGCAGCGTACTGAAATAGAAGCATCCACTCTAGGCAGGCAGCGTGCACCTACTGGGAGAAGCATATCGTATCCTCTACTTGCACATGCTCAAGGATTCAAATACCAGCCCTCCAGGAGCATGTGTAAGTATATGGAAGGTGGAAGGAGTCTCTCTCTCTCTCAGACACACACATTCTGTCTTTCTAACACTTTCTCACATCCTTTTTTTTTCTTACACATACACTTTCTATTTCTATCATGCACACATTGGCTTCCTCACACAATGCATTCTCTCTCTCTCTGTCTCTCTGTCTCTCTCTCTCTCACACACACACATACACAGGCCAAGCAAGAGACGCTGATCTTTCTCATACAGGCAGACATATACTTGATGCTTGACTTCACCTCTCTGCTCATGTAGGTAACATTCTAAATTTGCAGTCATACCCCAAAACCACACAGACAAGTAGTCGCTAACTCCAACTCATGGGCATGTGAGCTTGTGTAGACCCCATAATAACCCTGTAAAGCAAAAAGAGTGAGGGTCCTTCTCATTCCAAACGTGGGGAGACCGAGGCTCTGAGGTGCTAAGTGAGTTCTCTTTAAGGCCACAGAGCATGTGATGGACAGAATTAGGGCTAACACTGGGACACTTGGGTTTGTAATGATGCTCTTTCCATGGCAGCCACCTTTGCACTTACCAGAAATCCACTGTCTGAGCTAGACACCCCAGCAAGGCACCTATCCCCTGAGATCACCCCTAGAAGCAGTAGATACCACATGGCATGTGGACGGTAACCAAAGCCCTGGTGTCATCTTACTGCGGATGCTTGCTGAACCTGCTTCACCTTCACTCTCCACTGATGTGCACGACTAGGTTCCCACAGCCCCGTGCCTACCCACATTTCATTCATTCTTCCATTCCATGAATAGTTTCTACTCTGGGCCAAGTATCATCTCCAATCACATCTCTCTAAGCCCTCTTCTCCCCCCCCCCCCCCCCCGGCTTCCTCATCTCAGTAAATAGAACCACCCACTCCTGGCAACAGACAGTCCGCTCCATCTGCATTTTTGGATACCTGTGTGTATGTGGTTTTCGCCAAAGTTTTTGAGTTCAGAGGATCAGGTTGGAAATTACTCAAGACCAGAGGATATTCTGAAAAGGAGGTTGTTTGGTATTCCCCAATCAATCTTTAATTATTATTATTTTTCTCATATTCACAGAGAACAGACTTAGATGGGAGGCCTTCCCAGCTTTGAAAAGCAAATGCAAACCAATAGTAAAATAGATAAGGGGGTGACCACATAAAATGGGGAGCACCCCAATGGTGAGACAGAGGCTGCTCAGAAGTTCCTCCCTTCCAAAAACTGGCCCACCAAGGACTTCACTCTCTCCAGCTTTAAGTAATGGCTGACAGGGGCCAGTAGCCTAGGATATATTTCTATTTCTCAATGGGTTACCACTGTCTCCACAGACATGACAGGATCTTGCACACAGGCCTCATGAATGCCTTAATTATCATCAGGAAATTCTATGGTTCTCTTCCACCAACTGCCCCCATTTACTGTGCAGAGGCCTGGCCTGTGCTGGGCCTATGCTGACTCCCCAAGTTCTCCCATGGAGCACTGATCAGAGTGATCTTATCTCTCTTCCATATCAAGCTCTCATTCACTCTCAAATCTGTTCCATCTGGACACTATTCCCACCAGGCTACTAGCGAGGCCACAAAAATAGCTTCTGTTTTGCCAAATCCAGTGGTTCCTTCTCTGTCCCCATTGGAAGCAGTAGTCCTTCAATAGCACACGTTGCCAGTACCACCTCTGATACAGGCTTCCAGGACATCATGCTCTTCTGTTCCTTCCGTATCCCCTGGCTACATGCCCCTGCCTCTTTCTCCTGCTTCTCCTCTGCCAGATTAGCGCATGCTCAGCCTCTGTCCTCAGCTCCACTCTTTCCATGTCCTTACTCTTCCTGGGTCATCTCACCCACACTGATGGCTTAAATACCATCTAAATGCAAATGACTTCCCCCAAATCTTTATTTTAATCCCAACTTCTCCTCTACGATCCAAACTCATGTAACCAATAGCCTATTCACACACTTGGATGCCTTAGAGGCATTTCACATTCAATGTGGCCAAAATGAACCTGGAGTTCCACTGTCTCTAAAGTATCAACAAATGTTCTCACCCTCCAGGCAGCTGTTTAGGCCCCAAAACTATAAAACTGCTGAGAAATTTTTATTACCCCTACTGCATTTAATACACAAATGTCTCCCATTGGCTCCCATTCCAAAACATAAACAGAACTGTCATTTCTTCTGTTTGCTACCTTCCTTGTCTAACTCGTCATCACCTACTTTACTCTAACAGCCAGCTGTGTCTCACTGCTGCTGTACTGGGCCCCACAAACCATTTTCCACAGAGCAGAGTGATACTTTAAAGTGAAAACCATACTCTACATCCTTCCGTGTTAAGTATTCCCATGATTTCCATGTAAATAAATGCTAAATTCTTCCCATGGGGTTAGGACCTCTACACTGGCTCATGCCAATACACTGGCCTCACTATCTTCCATCCCCTCAGTTTCTATAAGCCATAATGGACCTTGCTGAGGGAAAGTTCCTTCAGAACATCACACAACTGCCTCTTGTATGTTTTCGTTTCTATTTGCACAGAGGGTCCCTCTGAGATTTACCTGAGCGATGTCCATTATCTATTCCTATTATATGCCCTGTAAACACTGTCCTATGTACAGTGAACAGTTCATGAAACAGAGGAGGTACCTTCCTACAACTGATTATTGTAGACATGGATGAATTAGATTTATCCCCAAAAGCCCAGTGTCAGTTTAGATGGCCTACTCACTCAATGGAAGGCATGTTGGGAGCAGACATCGGGCTGACCTCCTTGGCCTTCTGCAGTGCATGTTTCTGGTTGAAGGCTTCCTCTTCCTCCTGCTCATCCTAGATACAAAGCAGAAATGGCTTTACCTGGGCTTGCCATAGGAGGATAGGCCCCTTTGATCTTCCCCAGGAGCTCTGAAGACCAAGCAAGATGATGTAAGCAAAAGGAAATATATAAGCCTGTCATGGAGTCTCCCATACATGGCTTATGGGCTCCTAGGCAGAGGTCTTACTTCTTCACCCATATTTTTATGTGTTTTAAGAGAAAGAGAGGTGTAAGTTCCCATGGAAACCAGAAGAGGGCATTGGATTTTCTTGGAACTGGAGTTATAAGCAGTTGTGTGCTACTCCATATGGCTCTTAGAACCAAAGTTGGGCTCTCTGGAAGAGCACTGAACACTTTTAACTGCTGTGACATCTCTCCAGCCCTACCTCAGCTATATTCTTGTTTGAAGTGATGACACCAAGGAAAGCTGCCCAGGTTGTGACTAAGAAGTATTATAATATACATCTCCTCCTAGTAGGCTATGGTTTCCACACACAGTATTTCATTTGGCTTTTGCTGTGATGCTGTGAGAAAACACAGGCAGATATGTCTTTCCTTTCTTACAGCTGAGAAAACTGGTATCAATGGAGACCAGTGCTTTCCCCAAGGCTAACACAGCCAGTGACTGACAGATGTAGGACTCAAAGCCAGTTTTTCACATACTACAACTAGTAGTTTCCTTCTTATATTATAGGGATGAGGGTTCTAAGAGATGTGGGGAAAAGCAGGCAATGCATCACAAGTCCAGCAGAAAAGGTTCAGAAAACTTTGAGATGTTGTGGACCTTCCTAAAACCAAATTTGTGTGGCAAGATTTTTTTTTTCTTCCTATTTTGCAAACCACCCCATTGCAATTAATACAATCTCCTCCCCAGGAGTGAAGAATCCCATGAAAAAAAGAGCTATCTCTTTGAGAAAGGTAGTATATAGTTTAATAAAACCATTTCTTGATCATGGCCAATGGATGATCCCTGGCAGCCATAGTGCAGGAGTCCCAGTACCCTTGACTATTCTCACACCTGAGCTGTTGAGGAGTTAGTCACATAGCTGAGGTCATAATGCCACCACAGGTGACAGTAGCAAAGGCAGAGCTTAAAATTCAGAGTTCAAATATTTTCCTTGGCTCTGCATTCCATAATTCTGCGAAGGACCTTTGGGAAGACTCACAGAGATAAATTGATATTGTGTATGTCCTCTGAGAGAACAGAGCTGAAAGAAAGCTCATAAACCCAGTGAAAGCAAACCAGGCTTCCTGCATGGGGTTGTGGCTCTCCAACCATCTAAAAGCTTCTAAAAAAGACCCTCTTGGAAGCTAGTGCTTACCTTGGTCAATTCCTGGGCATTTGCCAGGTTGTCCACAGCGATGGCCAAGAACACGTTCAGCAGTGTGTCTGTGGGTATGGGTTAAGGATGGGCAGGCAAGAGAAGAAAAAGTCTTCAGCAAGTCTCTGAGGTTACCTCCAGGACCTGCCTGTCTGAACACTGGAAGGAGCTGCCAAAGGTCACAAGAGAAGAAAGAGGGTATTATGTCTTCCCTCCTTCTACATTTTCCCTCCTTACATAGAAGAAAAATAATTCTTGAAACAAACCAACTTGGGAGGGCAAATAAGGTGAAAATACCTTCAGACAGCTATGGCCTCAATGAATAGGAATTGGCAACAAGAGTATCATTGAACAAGATGTGCAGGGAACTGAGTGTTAGGACTCATCTCTCCTTCCTGGAAGGCTGGAATCCCACTTATACCAATGGGCACCCTGCTACTCTTTTCTCAAAAACAGAAGGAAACGAGTCTAGTAGCTTTTTATAATGGGGCACCGACTTTTCTCATTCTTTGTGCTAGGGTCCCAGAGAGTTTCTGGGATTCATTTGGCAAATGTCATAGTATGGACATGACTCATTGTGAAATAAACTTCTATTAGATGCTCTAACTCCTGACATCCCAGTCTTCTTTGTTTGAGGCCCATATGTTGTAGAACATGAAACTGGTTCTAGCATCAAAGGATGGCTCTGCCTACTTACAGAGTAGCAGAACAAGCAAGGGGCTGCCATCGTGACAAACCAGCCCTCCTTTTCTGTGACATATCAGATAGCTTCTCCCCATGCCTTCCTTACATCTAGTTTATAGTCTGTTCGTTCCCACCACTAGAAGTGAATATGCAGGGGATTTGACAAAAAGAACATCTTTTCTCTGTGAGGCTATATACAAAATTCAGCCACCTTAGGGTGCCCCTCTGTGCTCTACAGTCCAACTCAAGGTGAGCTTCATTCCTCCAGATACCTAATGATTATACAAATATTAATTGTTCTAAGATGCATTTAAGCCAAGCAGAGTGGTGCATGCCTTTAATCCAAGCACTTGGGCGGCAGAGGCAGGCAGATCTCTGTGAGTTTGAGGCCAGCCTGGTCTCTATCATGAATTCCAGAACAGCCAAAGCCATATAGTGAGACCCTGCTTCGAAAAGAAAAAAGATTCATTTAATAATTATTCCATTCAATGTTTGCAATTAGTAAAAGAGATACCGTCATCCTCCTATGGGATATGAAAACAAAATCTCAGAAAGAGCAAGTGATTTTTTTTTTTTTAAGACCACACATCTAAGCTGATGAAGAGTGTTCCAAGAATCCAAGCCTCAGTCTTCCTGGCCTAGATGTTTTTTGATCAGTGTCTTAGTCTTGTTCCCGTTGCTATGATCAACTACACTGGCAAAAGTGGGGCTTACTTTAGCTTCCAATGCCAGGTTACAGGCCACCGTAGCAGAGAAGCTTGAAATAGCTTTCATCCCTCTCTGCTCTTGACCATGTGATGTGATGAGCTAACTCAAGTTTCTGCTGCATTGCCCTCCTCATTGTGATGGACCACAGCCTGGAGCTGTGAGCTGAGGTGGCCTCTTTCCTCCTTCAACTTGCTTTCATCAGGGTATTCTCCCCTCAACAACAGAATAGAAACTAGAATGTGAGGTACAAGACTTGGAGTCACAGAATTCCACTGTTACTCTTCCTTTACAGTTTTGTATTGATTTGGTGTGCTCTGGTGTTTTCTTTTGTCTTACTAGGTAAGGAATAGGCAAAACAGTCTATACAGCAAAAAAGCTTTCACACATAACATCAATACAGTAACTACTAATACTTAATGGTATTAGTATTATGGTCCTTATATTTATTTGAAATTGTATGGCATGCTAAGCTCTGATATATCTGATGTAATTAAGTCACTAGTACTACCATCTGTCCATTATTTCAGTATACAGTGATCTCAGGCCTCACATATTTTACAGACTTTGTAGTCTCTCCAGCCATTTAACATAGTTTATTAGTTATATGTTCTGAAGATTTAGGCAATTGTATCTTTTTAATGCTTTTATTCTTTTAGCAGAATTAGCATAAAGATTGCTCAAAATGAAAATAGTATAAGTAAGCATTGCCTATCACCTCCCACCTTTCCTACTCAAGCTCTATCACCATTATCCCTACCATCCCCACCACCACCATTGTCACCATCCTCACCACCACCATCTCCACCACAATTGCTATTACCATCATCATCACCAACACCACTATTCCCACCTCCACCGCCACCATCCCCATCCCCATCCCCACTACCACAGCCACCATCTTCTCAAATTCTGTTAGTGTCCAGAATAAAGAAGAACAACATAAGAGGATACAGTTTCCAAACAAGGTGAGCACAATAAAGTAGATGGCAGACCACATGCCTGAGCTGACCCCGCCCTGGGAGCGGATGCCATTGTACATGACCTCATTCCAGTCTTCCCCTGTCAGGATCTATGTGGGGAAAACAACATGCAGGTCAAGGCAATGGGTTAGCAGAAAAGATGGGTTCAATGTGAAGGACGAAATATCAGGGCTGGATCTTTTCTGTCTATCCCCTTGCTTGACTTCCAGCTAAGGTAGGGGAGAAACCCATTCTATAAATACACCTATTTTTATATAGAAGAGAATTATGGACATTCAACATGGAAAGAGAACAAGAAGAACTACTCTCAGTCCTCATATTTCAGAGTTCCCCCACCCCCAACCTCCAGGTTGTCCAGGCTTTGTGAGAATCCCACAGGTCTGCTGGTCTACTCACTACCTGACTGCTTCCAGGGATGACAACAGATCATTCCCAAGACAGCAGCATTACTGATGAAAGACAGTGGTTCTGGTTTGGGCACTAGGTTCTGATTCAGCCTAATATTCTGCCTAAGCAGCATTTCTTTCCATCTGAAAGATTCTAAAATACTATTGATGTTGAGTTTTCCTTCTGATTTATTTTTTTTTAATTTTTCCTACCATTTTGAGATGGTGGTGGAATGATATCCCATTACCTCATTAAACTGAATATAGGTCAGGAAATACTTTAGATTTTAGACAAACTGCAAATGAAACTTGTGACAGAATGTCCCAGACTTGATGTCTTGCAAACTCACGAGTGTGGGGATAAGACCAACTAGATGGTTGTGCTAAAGCCCTTTTTCTGGTAGTAGCAGAGGCACGGAGGTTTGAGGAGGTATGTAATAATTCCTCAAAAGGTGGAACACTGCTCTTTCTCTGAGATGGAATCTTTGAAGGAAAACAGAAGCCCTAGCACTCAAGACATTGCCTTCTTGCCCTGTGTGGTCTATGAGCCCCACATAGTACTTCTGAGCTACCAGTTGGCTTCATACCTGGAACACTGTCATTATAGCTGCAGGGAAGGTATCAAAATTAGCCGAAGGAGTCCCATCATTAAAATTAAACCTGAAGAGGAAATTCAGGGAGAACAGAAATCTCATTTACCAAGTTTCTTAGACTCAAGATTGTAGTTTTCATCACTTCTCTTTTCTCCCCATTTCCCCTCCCCCTACTGATCTCTATTCTATATGCTCTATAAAGACGGTAGCACCCATTTCTGAAAAAAAATTGTGAGCTTTGAAATCCATAAGTCAAAAGACAAAGTCTGGGCTGATCAGCAGTTACAGAGTTCCGTATTGATCATTTCACAGAGAGCTTCAAAGAAACAGGTCCCCAACAAGAACAATTTTCAGCATCTATATTAATAGCAGAGACATTTGTCTCTCAAGTTCATCAGCAGACTATTTAGGCCAAGAGCAAACAAGATGGTAACAAGTCCAATCAATCACCTTGATACTTCCAGGCCTGAGGCTAATCCTTTTGATGGAAAGCACCCTGGTCCTCACCTGCCTCCGAAGAGCTGCATTCCTAGGAGAGCGAAGACAACGATGAAGAGGAAGAGGAGGAAGAGCAAGCTGATGATAGACTTCATGGAGCTCATCAAGGAGACAACCAGATTCCGGAGGGATGCCCAATACCTGGGCAACCAAGACAAGGTTACAGGTGTGGTAAGGTACAGTTACAGGTACAGTACCACTCATCCCCAGGGTCAGCTGGCCATCTGCCTATAAGTCTGGGATCAACTGCCTTTGTGCATCTGGGAAGATGGCGTGGAAACAGTTTGATCCTCCCTTGGGAAATGTGGCACTCAGCATGTTGTCACTGACAGTTTTCTACTTTTGCCTTTGGGGAAGTGAGATCTGAAGAGTGTGAGAGATGAAGCAGAGAGCAAGAAAGCCAGGAAGAGAAGGGAACACAAGTTCAGTCCTTAAAGGGGGTGGGAAAAGTCCAGACGTCATCACTTACTTGGTTACTTTAAATATCCTTAGGAGCCGGAGAGCTCGTAGGACACTGATTCCAAAAGAGGTACCAGGTCTGAAGATTGCCCAGACAACCTCAAAGATACTGCCCACTGTGACCTATAAGACAAACCCAGCCACAGTGAGAAGAGAGAGCGAGAACACAGAAGCATCTTGGTACTTAGTACATAATCACCAGCTCTCATTAGCCTCTGGTAAAATTGAGATTCCTCCTACCCAGCCAGCCCTAACTCTAATCAGGCTATCAGACTTGAGAAGTTACCAAAGAAAAATGGCTACAAAACAAAACAACAAACAGACAGCCTCCCCTCCCTGAGCTCCTGCTCTTCTCTTAACTTTAAATCAGCTCAGTGAACATTGCCTTCCTGACTTGGCCTTAGCAAAATTACAGTACCCAGCCACTATTTTTGCACAAATTTGTGTCATATCTCCTTGGATACACAGACAAAGGAGTGCTTCCTAAGTAATAGAAACCAGTTTGAGTTAGTCCAGGTTGTGTTCCAATGGAAATCTCAGGAAGGGTCCAAATTCTCTCATGGCTCCATTCTATAGCTCTGCTCAGAACATTTTGGTGCTGTTATGTTAACTATCTTTCAGGAACTGAGGCCCCACAATCCTCGATGCAATAGTGTCTTTGTTGACATAGAGTCTGATTGCTTTGGAAGTCGTAATTGCAATTAACGTTTCAAGGCTGTTGTTGTTTATGGGAATTAGAACAGAACCCAGGGCCTTCTCCGCACACGCAAGGCAAGTGATCTGTCGACTGTATACCTTCAAAGGCTGCAGTGTCTGCAGTTATTTTTATTACTTTCAGTTATGGGTATGTGCAGGTGTACATGTGAATGCAGGCGATTCAGAGGAACATAGGGTCCCTCTAGAGCTAGAATCATAGGTCGTTGTGAGCTACCTGACATGCGTGCTAGATGCCCAAGTGTAGGTCTTTGATAGGACAGTAAGTACCCCCAACCACTAAGTCATCTCTGTAGCCTCCCAACTTTTGCTCCCTGAAACAGAGGTTCACTATACAGTTCAGGTCAGCCTGTAATTTGCTACACAGCCAAAGCCGGCCTCAAGCTTGGGATCCTTTGGCTTCACTCTCCTGAGACTTAGGAGTACAGAACCATGCCACTTTGGCTGGCTCTGCATTACGTTATAATTATACACTTATGGAATGTTGACTGTGCTGTAGGCATTGGGCTGGGAGAAATAATGAAAATGGGTCCTCAAAGCAATGCCGGGAAATATGTATATGAGAAAAGCAAGGTTAAAATGGTCTCTCACTAGCTATTAGGCCTGAAAATTGCCTGTACTCAGAACCGTCTGTTCTTGGTGAAAATGTAGATTGGCAAGTGCTCAGTGTCTTTATCACCTGACTAGAGCTTTGGCAGAAAAAGAAATGGGTTTGGCAGAAAGAGAGGAGGCTCAGAAACCTTGGGCCCTGCCACTTAGTTCCACTGCAAAACCAGGTATGTGGGCTGAGCAGTGCAGTCTCTATAGCTTTATGTGGAAAGACAGGATAACTCCTAACACCTTGTGTCTTGTACAGGACTCCTGTAAGCAGCACAGGAAATAAATGTGTCTGAATGCACCTTGAACACTACTAAACAAGACACACACTTAAATATTATACAGAAGGTAAACAGCTGGATGAAATGTTCTGCATGGAGTCGTGCTAACACAAGACTGTTTGAGTTCATATGAGGGCATATCTGGACAATTATGCTCATTTTAAACTGAAGTAGGAAATAAACAAATGTATAACCTCTTTCTTCCACAGCTACCTCTAGAATTAAGTCCTTTGTCCTTCTCTCCCAGACTTCACCCAAGATAATAAGTGGTTCAAAATGCTGGCTATGAGTAGCTTTGTAAAATCTCATTGAGCTATATAGTTAAATATACACTCTTTAGTATATGTGTTATACACCAATAAAAACACTAAAACTCAAAGGGGTTTTAAAAAACCAAACAAATCCTTGCCTGGCAAGGATTCATTCACTTTTGGACTCCCTTTATCTCATCATACCCCTGCTCCCTTTATAATTTCTGACTTCAATGGCTCATGCTGAGTGACAGGCCAAGCTGCTTATCTAAAACCGTGGCCTAGCAACATGAAACAGAAGGACAGAGGGGTTCCGAAGACTTACCCCAAAATCAAAGCAGTTGAATGACGAGTGGAAATAAAGGCGTGGCCCCATGCCATACATCTTCAGGGACATCTCCAACAGGAAGAGTCCCAGAAACAAAAATTCTGCATAGTCTGTAAGAGGTAAAAGTAGAATCATTTTACTTTTGGGTGGTAAAATGATTACCATTTTGGTAATCCAGGGATGGTATGAGCTCCTCCATTCTCCAACTAATATACACCCCTTATAGAGGAGCCTCATAACCCAGCGTGTAAGAAGTAAGCATTGGGAAAAGCCTAATTTCTGAGCACTTTGAGCTATGATGAGCCCCTGGCCCAACCAACAGTTGCGCTTTAGTGATAGGAGGGTTATCAATGGCCTTCAAGTAGAGGGCGGCCTTCAGAGAAGACAAGTCTCGACTCTGGCTTTGCTGATGGAACTGCGTATTACTCTCTATACAACGAGGCGTTGCAGTCTCCTGGCCATCACTCAGACTCTGAGGCAGACAGACTTAATATGTTTGTTCCTTTTTGGTTCCATTTAATGTATCCATTATTCTCAGGGCTTTTCCCCCAGCTCTTGGTGATTCAAAACTTTTATACCACTGAACCCTTATAAGAAACTTCTAGGACCCAAGGTACAACCCCAACCTATTGTTATCATTGTTGTGGTGCTGTTAAACACCAGCAGTGATCATTTACGCCACCTGATAACGAAGGCTATGAGCGGTAGTTTGAGAATGCATCCTCCCTTGCAGCAGGTTGGCCTCCTTCAGTGTGAACGGTTAGCATGCCTTACGCCCTTTCAGTCATCCACACACAAAACCAAGCCACCCGCTTGAGGAGCTAGCACTTGCTGTTCACTTACAGAGGAGGTGAGTGAGCCACTGGGGCTGGTTATGATGGACAATGGCCACACAGGCAGTGTTGAGCGCCACAACACTCAGGACGAGCCAGTAAAACACTTGGGATTTGACCATGTGGCGGATGGAGATCCGCAGAAGTCGTTCCTTGTGCCGGAAATAGGAGGCGCCGTCTACCTTCGTGCTCTTGATGCTGGCTCTGGCAAGGGGTGTCCCTAAGGAAGGGAAATGAAGATGAATGAGACTACAAAAACAGCCCAGGCTTACCCTCCATGATCAGGTGCATCCAAAGGGCAAGTTGGACAGCTTGAGTAGCCGGGCAAGGTGACGGCCACATTGTAGACCTGGGCAACCCCTATGTTTTGGGCTAAGTAATCTCCACAGGAAGAAACCCTGCTTCTCCTCTCCAGGTACTCTCAAGTCCTAGGAAACTGAAAGATTCCCAAGCAGGACACCAGGCAGACACACCCAGCATCTGGAATCCTAACAGGATCGTGTTTATATCTGTAAGAGATCGGGCTTCTCTCTGCCCTTCCCTTTTAAATATGCTGCAGACACCGGAATCCTCCTGCTGCATTTGTGATATTTCTGCCTCTGGCAACGTAAAGCAGCAATGGGCTCTGTAAGTCTCTTCTGTTTTTTAGGATGGAGTGAGATCTTGCCCTTTTTTCTGGGGAGGAAAATTCCTGTCATCAGCCAGAATCTGTAAAAGAACCTAGGATTGAACTGTAGTCATATCAGCGGGTTGTTAAAAAGGAATCCATTTAAATTTCACGGGATGGAGGTTGGGTGCTACTATGGTTAAGAAATGGCTGCGACTTCTCCCATGTGGGTCACTAGAAGAAACAGGTCCCGAGGATCCTTGGAAAATATGGATTGAGTATCCCTTATCCAAAATATATGGACCGGAAGAAGTTCAGATTTTAGGGCACTATTTTAGCTATTACACTATGGGTTGCATATGATAAAGTATCTTGGAGGTGGCGATCCATGTCTACGAGTAAAATTCACTCATGTTTCAGACACATCTTCTATGCATAGGCTGAAGGTAACTTTATGTAATATTTTAAATAACTTTGTGGGAGAAACCAAAGTTTCATGGTGTGGAATTTTCCACTTGCGTTGCCACAGCGTTGTTTTAAAAAAAATATAAATAAATAAATGTCTAATTCTGGAGCAGTTCAGATTTTGGATTTTTAGATTAGGGATACTCAATCTGTATCCCAACGTGGGTTCTCACTGTCACACCCAGGAGAGAGAGAGAGAGAGAGAGAGAGGATACATCTGCAAATGAGATCCATCTGTCACACTTGAAGAACCCTAATCCCCGAGTTTCATGTACATACACAGCATCCCCTGGTCCTTTTGTCTTTTCTGTAAATCATTGTCATCTAGGTTAGAATCCCATGCCTTCCCTTAATTATGTCCCTAAATTCTGGATCCTTTGGGTTCTTTTTCCTCCTTGTGGGTCTTCTCAAAAGACAGGATCTTCATTTTCATGGGAGATCCAGAGAAGGAAAAGAAGATCTAACTGGATCACTCACCCACAGAAGAGATATCAACGCAGTGCTCATCGCTGGAGTCTCGGGTCATGGCCTCCGTCCGGCTCCTTTTGATAGTTGCCCTTCGAAGCACTACGCCAGGGAAGGGGAAGGCCAGTGAGAGGCCATAAGTACACCCAGATCATCCTGGACAAAACTTTGAGGGCTGTGGGCAAGAGGCCTTGCGCAAGGGCCCTGTGACACAGGTGTCGGCTTTAAATACTGGAGCCAGGGTGCTAGGAATCTGAAGAGTCTACAGAACGGCAGTGCTGTGCTTGCCAGCACCTGCGGATGCTCATAGGTTTTGAATCCCAGCTGGAGTTTATCTAAATCTATATGCAGTGCGTAAACAGACCCTCCCTATCTATTTGTTCTGGCTCTTTATAAACAGTGGCACTTCCCGGGAATGAAAGTGGTCCCAAGATGATCCCCATACATTTTAAAAGACGATCCCTTCATAGACCATCGGTTGTATGATGGTCTTTTCATTGAGCTCTATCAATCACATGCCCTGGAACAATGCAACTCTTGGGTTTCATTTCCATCACTTTAAAAGGCATTTAAATCCATGACTCAATTCTCGTCATTTTAAAGCATGAGGGGTTTTATTACAGAGAAACTGGTGTTTCAAATCCCAGTGTTGCCCCCCCCCTCTTCTTTCTTTCTCCTCTTTGTTCAAGAAAGACTGCCACCACCTAAGAGGGCAGATACTAATGAAGCCCAGCTCGCTGCGCTTCCTTACCTTCCAAGGCTGACGTTCCAGAGTTTTTATTTTCTTCAGCAAGCATGACTTCCTCTGTATGGAAACAAATGGTTTGGTAAATTATCTGTAAATGCCAAATTATTTTGCAAAATGAAAATCCCTCGGGAACAGCTCTGGCTAAAGGCGACATAGAGAGAGTAAAAACAGTTCAGAGCCCATTGTGGGTACCAGCATGGATTGAAGCCGTGCCTCATCAGGAATATATGTGTGTGGTTTTTGTCGATGGTCCCTGGCACAGAGCAGTCTTTTGTATGCTAATGAGATGAGTCATGGCAGAAAAGGGCCCTGGATAACTTCAGGATAAAAGCTGGCAGCCAGAAAAACTCAACCATATGATCAGAGAGGTAGAACTTGTATATAATATCCCTATCCTTGGGGAAGAGAGGAGAGCCTGGAGTCACACAGTTCTATTACAAATGACCATCAGTTTCATCTAACATGCCTATGTAAGGAAATCGCCACGAACTTCCCAAACAATGGACTGAGTTTCTGGGTCAGCAAACACCTCTGTGGAGGCTGGTAAGCCTCATCCTTTATCCTATGTATCCATGACCTATCTTCTTTCTGACTTGCATCTTTTATCTTAAGCAGTGAGTGTCCTTTTCCTGGGGTCTAGAAGTTTTTTGTTTTGTTTTGTTTTGTTTTTGTTTTTAAAATATCATTGAACTGATGAAAGGGACTATAAGATTTTCCAAATGTATATCTGGCCAGACAGAATTGAGGCCCATCTTGAATCCAACTGTCTGGCTACTGGAGTGGGGCTAGTGCTCTGGGGCTAAGGCTTTAACATGTAGGGGATGTGCTACCTTCATATTTGGTGTCAGAATCAATTCTTGAATGCACAGCAGGTGCCAGCAAAGGACCCATTGGTACTACAATTTATAATCTTTTGTTGGCATGTGAAAGGGTATCACATAATTCCTAGAGTCTCTTTTCCCAGGCTCCCTCTCTTCAAGAGCAGCATAATCATTGAAGAGATGGGCATTATTATATATTTTTTTAACCAAGACTTCTATGAATAAACTTCACTAGCATCCCCTTCAAAGGGACCAACAAAACAGCCTTTCTGTCCTATGTCTGTTGGAAGCACAATTTGACAATGCAGTGTTTTTTTCCCCAAGGTGCCCTTCTAAGAGTGATGGGGTTGAGTTTTGATCTCTACCCCCACTTTAGCCCATAGGCGCTTTGACAATCATTTCCAAAGATCAAGCTGTTGGGGAAAAGTTTGCGGCACACCTTGTCAAACAATGGCTTAACTGAAGCACTTATTATAACAAGTAACAGACAAGTGAAAAAGGGTAAACCCATTAGTATAATCCTACCTGCAGATAAATTTGAGAGCTTATAGAATGAATTTCCCAGGGAACATTTTAAGATTTGGACACTACTTTGCAGGGTAGCCATTACAGAATGTCGTAAATGTTTAGCTTAGATCTTCAAGTACAGCCTCCAGTGAAATTCCATGTTAACAGGTGAAGTGTTACAGGTGGGGTGCTCCTTCATGCAGATATACGGGGTTTTTAAGGCACTTTATAGCACATTTGGAGGGTATCACCGTAAAACTAAGTCTCTGCTAAACTATATCATAGCACCCTTAATTATCTTAGCCAGGAGTCACTTTTGCTATGCACAGTGCCTGACTTTGAAATGGGCAGATCTGAGAGCTCCCCAGGCAGATAGAAGATGTGCAGGGCTGCTGAGGATTTCTGAGAAGCACTTCAAGGGCTCTGGATGCTCTAAAAACCACCCTTCCCCCACCAATACCTTTTGCCAAGTTCGCTTTCGAACTTGAGTGTCTTTCCAGGGAAATGTAACCCATATGTCTCTGATTCACTCATGCTCCGCTTGTAAAGGGAAGGGCCAGAAAGCACAATTTGATGTTGCAGTGCTAATTTTTCTTTCTTTCCTTCTTTCTTTCTTTCTTTCTTTCTTTCTTTCTTTCTTTCTTTCTTTCTTTCTTTCTT
>NW_026596057.1:15223229-15334097 GCF_907164565.1 Psammomys obesus | reverse complement strand
CTTTCTTTCTTTCTTTCTTTCTTTCTTTCTTTCTTTCTTTCTTTCTTCCTTCCTTCCTTCCTTCCTTCCTTCCTCCCTCCCTCCCTCCCTCCCTCCCTCCCTCCCTCTTTCTTTCTTTCTTTCTTTCTTTCTTTCTTTCTTTCTTTCTTTCTTTCTTTCTTTCTTAGAAGTGGCAGAGGACGGCCTTTGCTAACTGGAGAAAAGGGAACTTTTGGAATTTTGGAATTTTGCAAGGATTGGGAAATCATGCTATAAAAAGAGCTGCATCCATGGCACCTGAACTTGGGTAGGGTCATGGCCAGGCCCGGGAGAAGCCTTTCCTGGGTACACTGCCAGCTCACTCAGCAGTTTGTCAGATGGCTCCACTAGTGAGGATGCCAAGGACAGTTGGAAGCATTAAGCTGCCTGCCTGGCCTGGAGGCAAATCAGCTTGCCTTCCCCTGGTAAGGTGGACTTACCATTCTGGGAAGAGGGAGGCAAGATTGAATACCCTCTCACCCCTATTCAACAGGCTTAAGAAAAAGGGGTGAACCAGGCCACAGAAGAAGACAGTGCAGCCACTCCTGATGAGACCTAATTGACTAGGATCAGAAGGAAGGAAAAGAAGTCCGGACTGGGGGAGGGGCATGAATGCAGAGGGTGGAGGAAGGGAGGGATTGGGATGGGAGGAGGGAGAGAACCACAGGGGGGATACAAAGTGAATAAAGTGTAATTAATAAAGGAAAAAAGGGGGGGGGTGAAATGGACACACAATCAAAAGGGATATCTCCTGCCTCCAAGGACAAGGAAATGTGGATGTCCAAAACAAGGAAGTATGTGTCTGGCTTTTAGTTATACACATACTTTCTCAGCCCTTACCGATAACCAAAAGTTATCAGTAACTACTGAGCTTAAAGAGGGCTTTGCAGTGTTGGTGATCACACTAAGTGTAACTGAATCATTTCAAGTTCCCCTGGAAGAATAAGGCTCACAGAATCAAATCAAGGCCCCTATTAGTCCCACTGTGACTTCACTTTTGTGGCTGGCTTTCTACTGCTAAGGATAGAGAAAGATGCTGTCACATGAATTTTTTTTTTATTAAAAAAAAATCACTCTTTGCTCTGGAGGAAAACGAAGATATATAACACTAATGCAATCCAGTCTTTCAAATAATAACGAAAGCAAATGCTTCCGTTTTATTGTCAGAGAGGGTGACTGATGCCTCTCATAAGCATCTGAGCCACCTTGAACCTGGTGGCTCTGCATTAATGCCACTGTGGCAAGTCTGGATCCATCCCTCTAGCTGGGCTCAAGTTCTTCCCATGAGTGAGCAGCAAAGACAGCTCACTGAACACCTGTCCTCACTGCTGGGGACAGCTGCATTGGCCCCACGCTCATCCCATTGCTGCCTCTGGCCTTGTTCTCTATGGTCTAATTCCAGTGCTGCAAACATATGTTCCTTTACAATCTCAAGCCAGGGGACCTCTGCTCACTAGAAAGCCCAGTGACCCATCAGGTCGCACACATAACCACTGTGACTCATCTATGACTGCTTTCATACTGCCGCCTGCCACTCTTAATCCTGTTCTTGTCCCCTTTACTCTTGCAGCGGCAGTGGCCACTCTCTTAAATCTGACTTGACATGTGATTCTCCTCTCCCAGCTCTTTCCACGGCCAATTCCTCACCTCCTCCAAGTTGCCATACAAAAGGGCCCATGCTGCACCATTTTGGGGTGAAGCTACAGCAGAGCCTCACCCTACAAGCCTGCTTGACCTGTTTTCCCATTGCACCCACCACCTTCTTGTGAGGTATTAAGTATTTTGTTTCTTGCTTCCTTCCCAACTCAAGAAGACTGAGGTCCGGGAGACATGAGGTCTGGAGGCATAATGGTCTGTTTGGCTCAACCCTGTACTCTGAGTTCCTGGCACAAAGTGGGGTTAGTCAGTCTATAGTTGTTAAATGCATGGATGATCAGTCGCAGGGCGAGGCAAAGTAAAAATATCACCAGATTGCCTTTTTTTTTCCCCCTCAGGATTGGCTTTTCTTCTGTTTTACTGAGCTCCATCAGATAATACCCCTACTTTGTGAAAGGGGTTTAGTTAAGAACAGGGGGGAGTTAGACTGTAGAAGCCCTCAAAACAGAAGGGGAGCCTAAACACTCACGGGACACGCAGAGTTCCTCGCTGCTGTACTCTAGGTTGAGCATTGGATGGAAGTCTTAGAGATACTGGGCAGGGTTAGTTTACTATGCGCGGCCACTACCCACCAGCCCCCTAACCCTTAGCCTTACCTGCTTTGTCTATCCAGGCGCGGTACCCATTCAACTCGCGTTCAATCTGTTGCTGGCGCCGCAGCTTCATGAATGCCCTTCGGTTCTCCACTCTCTCTCTTTCTTTGGCAAATTCCCTGTGGATAACAAGGACAATCCCCTGAACTTGCAGAACACCGTGGTGTGATGCAAGAGTGACACAAGAATGAGTATCTGAATGCTTCCATTCACCCTAACGCTACATTCCCTTTACCCAAGCTGCAAGAGACCTCTGCATCCTTTGCCCTCTTCGCTTTGCACCGAAAAGAGCTGTTTTTAGTCACATGACAAACAGCTTCAAAATGCCATGGTCCATGTCTTCAGCCACAATGGAATCCTTAAACCTCTCAAAAGCACTGCCCTCCTATGACTTCAATAAGTGACTAAGGTCTATTCACCAATAAGTGTATGCCAGGTTTTGAAATATGAAGGTTTTCAGGTTCACAAGCTCATCTAATCTTCCCAAGGATCTAACAAGATACTGTGAACATTCCCATTTGACAACAGAGGTAATTCCTGGGCTTAGAGAAGTAAAGCAACTTGCAAGGATGCAAACTCAAACCATGAAGCTGTGCTACCATGGTACTCAATAGAGAGTGTCACTGGAAGTCAGTAACACTCGTAACATGGAGGATTCAAGGGCTGCTGATGGCTGGTGTTGGCTAAATAAGAAAGGAAAAAAACATGGGATAAGACCTGGCTCCAGAAGAAAAACAGTGGAAAGGAGAGTGAGGCAGAGGGCGGGAAGACTGAGGGAAAGCTGAAGTGGGTGTCAAGAGTAAGGAAGCTCCCTGTGACAGGTACAGGAACAAAGTGACTCTGTGGCATAAGGAAAAGACAAATCTTGGAGCTTGGGAGATAGTTCCATTGGCAAAGCGTTTGCTGCACAAGCATGAGGCCCCTAGCTTTGACCTACTTGTAAACCCAGCACTGGAGGGAGTTGAGAAAGGGAGAGGTAGATTCCCAGGGCTTACTGGCCCTCTAGACTAGCTCAAGGTCAATGTCAGGTCATGCCTCAAGCAATAAAGTATATACTTCCTGAGTACTTATAGCCAAAGTTTATCTCTGACTTCCAAATGCACATACACACATAGACACACAAAGTCTCACACTCCTGAGGAGAAGGAAGAGGGAGAAAAGAAAGAGATCCAGGAAAAGGAAGGAAAGAGAAGCAGAAGTGTGGTACTCAGAGTTTCTTGGTAGAACAAGGACAATGATGAACAAGGACAATAAAACAACAACAATGATGATGAGCGTATCCAATGGGTTATGGGAAAGAACCAATCATCTGCTATTGGGATCTTCTAGAAACTGTCTCCACCAATGCTTTTCTAATCACCCTTTCGGGCCAGCTACTCCTCACTACTGTAGTGTTATAGGACTATACTTGGAAGCTGCGCTCAAGGTGATCCTCACCCACAAAGAACTATATACAGATAGAAAAGGTATATGACCTCAGGTGTGAGTCCTGCCAGCAATTCTCACATCCATGGGAGAAACGAGGCAGGGACTGATAGGTGTGTTTCAGCAGAGGGGAAAAGACACTGGTCTAACCTGACACGAAGAGATGCTTGCTTATGCTTTGCTTGGACTTCCTGTCAACACTGAGCTGGTTTCCTTGGGTGTAAGACCCATTCACAATGGTTGTGGTCAAGTTGAGGATATGGAGAAAAGGCACGTGCTTGACTAAAGATGCAGTGAGTTCCTAAAGATACTATGAAGGAAGAAAAGGAAGAAGTACAAATGGACAGTGACGAGTGATGGTGAGGATCTGGGAGGTGGAACTCAAGGCCGGGGATGTTTCCTGTTACCCTCTTTTCTGGATTTCAATGATTAGGAGGTAACGGCGGCCTGGGTGATCCACATATCACCACCCACCAACGTTCTTACCTTTGGTTCTCTTATTCTTAAACTTCAAAAGTTACAGATTCTAAGTAAGACAAGTTGCTGATAGAAGAACCCAGGCCTGGCTTGCTGAAAGAGGCCGAGTTTGTTAATGGAGTACCACTTAGTTGCATGTAACCAGTTAGCATCTCTTTCCCATTTTATGTTTTCACATGTGCTTATGTCTTAAATTTCCAGCTACCTCCGGGAGCTGGGCTGGGAAAAAATTCATCTCGAGGTAGTATTTTGGGTAAGATCACTGCAAAGGAGAATCTTGACAGAATCTGACCAGAAAAATTCCTGAGCGCTTAGGGCAAGCAGTAACAGTGTTTCCATTATCTGACCCTCAAGAGTAAGTCAAGTAGCTCTTTGAAATGTCCAAGACCAGAGAAGCACAGAGAGGAAACATAACTCATATATTCTAAATCTCAGCTTCTTTCTATCCTATGCTGAACTCACGATAGCCCAGGCTGGCTTCAAACTCACTAATATATCCACAGTTGGCCTTGAGTGCCTGGCTCACTTTTCTCTGCCTCCCCAGTGTGGGCAGCACAACAGGCCTGTGCCTCCATGCCCAGTCAGAAGAGCATTTTGTAAAAATGTTCTGCATTGTACTCAACTTCCTATCCTCCTGCATGAAAACAAGCCTGGCATATAGTGTATGTTCGACAGATTCAAAGCATCCAAGGCACTCATCGGTGAGCAAACTGACACCTCTGCCCTGGGTCACAAAGTTTTCAGTAAAGGAGAACTCCATCGCTGTATGAGCCCAAGGTGTGTCTCTGGAACCCTAGAGCGCAGACACCATCTTCAGAACCACAGTATCTGTAGAGTTAATGTATGTAATTGTGTCACCACTTTTTGGCCCCTGTTATCATGGTGCAGTTTGGCGAGGGGCAGGCTCAGTCCACAAGTCCCTGTCTGGCCTCCCCGTGTTTTGAAAGTCTCTTGACCCCTTTTTTCTCTGTGTAGTTTCACTTTTCTCTGTATTTTAGGTCTGGTTCTGGTTCCCTTCTCGCTGGTTTCCTGGCTAGAGCTCTTAGGCCCAGAGCCACACAAATAGGGCAGAGCCTTTATTTAAAAAAAAAAAAAAAAAAAAAAATGGAAGCAAAGAACACACACCCCTCGTCACCTTCAGCTGCAAGGCTGAGGAAAGGGGAAAGACAGTAAAGGTTATCAGGTGCTTTCTTCTCTGTTTTGTTTGATCATTGGCACCTGAGTATTCCTTTACCCTTCCCACTCTCTCCCTTGCTGTCATACCCTCTGTGTGACAGACAGTGAAGTTGTCTTCTGACTTCTTCATGAGAAACACATGCAGCAGCACTCATATACATGGATGTATACAAAAACAGTTCACACAAGTTCATGTACACACAGGGAATTTTTTTATTCATAATCATTGAAGCAACACTGTGCTCCTAAATAGCTACATAAAATACTTTTTAGAAAAGAGAACAAATCTTTGTGCCAAAAAAATAAAATAAAATAAAATAAAATTTATAACCAGTTACACTTCTGTGAGTCTATAGACTCCATGTGGCCAAGCTAAACCTCAATGGTATGACATGCCAACAGAATTTGAGAATTTTAACACAGTGTCCACTCTTAGTTTCCACAAGGTATAAAAATAAAACATTGTAGTAATGTTCCTTTAACACATTTATATTTCTGGTTTAAAAATCATTTTTGCAAAAACCCTGCAAGGTGAAGAAAGATCATTTGCCCAAGATCACTAAGAGAGGGTGGGAATTCAAAGTAGCACTTTCTGGTTCCGGGTTAATCATAGTTTCCACAGTGCCTCGGCTGCCTTCCCTTCTTCTCTTGCTGTGAGAAGTCAGTGTTTAAAATCTACAAAAGGGATTTGTGTTTCAGCTCAAGTTTGAAGAATACAAAAATATAAAAACAGCTGATTGTTTCTTTTGTGTTGTTTTTAAGGAGCTCTTCATTTGAGACAACAGAATAGAAGTCAATTCCTGTGTTGGATTAATAAAGACTTAGAACACAATTCATAAAACTAGTCAAACCACTGTTATAATCATCACCATGTATCTAGCTCATGGTGACTGGGTTTTGAATTTAAGAGGGAGAGAGGTGGACAGTATTATTTCCACTATTTGCCCAAAACAAGCAGTCATTCTATCCTTAAATCTTGGTGCCCATCAGGCCCTGAGTATTTATTTAGGTGGCCATGCCCAAAAAAAGGTCAGCACATTCCTTCTATTGATCCTTTCACATGGGGATCTGAGTATTGTTACCCTTGTAGGAGAAGCCGAGTGATTTTATGTAAATGACACTGTTACCAAGTCAGAAACTAAATTTCCTGCGGAATTTGGTAACCTCAAAGAGTATCCCTTTGAATATCACAGTATGTCCAGCTTCTTTAGATAAAACATCTGAACTTCAAAGGGAGAATTTTGGCTTACAGTGGAAGGGTGGCAGGATTCTTTGAGGTTTCCTGACACATGCCTGGGTGTAAGATCTGAACACATATAATCAGCTCCGTACAGTATTTCTCTATTCGCAGTGTAACCGAGCACGGATGTGTTGTGTCTAGTCTTCAGAATTCCAAACCAGAACAAAAATAAATCAGCACATGAGGCAGCAGAAGCACTACCAGGTCTATTCTCAGAGAAAAGTAACCAGGTAGCATCAGCTGCTAATGAACAGGAAGGGGACTTCGCTCAGTTTCCTCATCAGTCGGAGCTGACATTAGAGGGAACGGCAAAGGCTTGGGGAGATAGTGTTTATTCACAAGCATGAGGACCTGAATCCGAACTACAGAACCCGCAAAAATAGCTGAGTGTGACGGCTCATACTTGCCATCCCAGGGAACAAGGAGGGTTCTTGGGGTTTCTGACCAGCCAGTTTATCCAAATTGGTGAGACTTTGCCAATGAGAAAAACAAGGTGAATGCTCCTGAAGAATGATCCCACTCAGGTTGTCCTCTGGTCTCCACACACATACACACACACACGTGTGTGTGTATGCAAACACATTTATCTATACACACTAACATGAACACACACAGAGGCACACTAAAACTCTTGTGTTCCCAAGCAGAAGCTGAAACAACTCTGCTCTAGAAACAGTGACCTTTAAAGAGATAGGACAGTCACAAAAATCTGAACGGTGCTTCAGTGTAGAAATTGGTATTTTCCTGCTCTTGCCTTTCATCATGGCGGGCTGGGCTGCCCCTCTTCCCACTCTGCTTTCCCGGGAGGATCACTTGAAGGTCCCCTTGAGATACAGACAACCTGAAAGAAGGTGAGCTGGAGGTGGGGTTGACTACCCCTCCATTCTGGTCTCTGCATGTGTATGCTAAGTTCAGGTTTCTAAATTGTAGTTATGGGACTTCAGAAGCCTGATTTTGCTTCATGTTGTTAAGGGACTTCTTTAGTCTTTGTTACTGGATTTATATTTGTGACTGCTTTTGTTTTCTAGTACTCCTATACACAGCCAATTCTATACTTTCACAATAAGATAACTAGAAGTACTATGCAACTAATTGCAGACAAGGAAGGATATCCCAAGCATCATATATGCCTGGGGGAGTGAAGGAGAGAAAGTAGAGTTCACTTTTGAATCATTGCTTATATTAATATGAAAATTTATTTCAACTTTGTGAGTTTATCGAACTACAAAAGAGCTCTTGTCACAGATAACCCATAACGTGGCTGCTCTCTACGTTAATAAAGTGGCTGGTGTTGGCCCATAAGGAGGTGATGGGAGGGGCTTTGGTCAACCACAGATCTAGGGTTTATCATGATGCTTGTTGAGTCTTAGAGACGTGACATGAGGGTCACTAAAGCCCAGAAGACATGGAAGGTGGCCACTCTACTCATCTAGCGACAAAATGTTCAAGAAGAACTGCTGTCAAACCTTCTGGAGGAAGACTACTGGCTCTTGGCTTATCCCCCGGCTCCTGAGCACTGCTCCTGATTCAGCGCATTCAGGGAGCTTTGTTTACTGATGCAGAGGCTCTTGCTGCTGTCATGGCAACCAGAAAGGAAGACAAAGCCTGCCAGGATGGACTGGCCTGCATGACTCAAAGATCTGTTTACCCACACTTCTGTATACACTTGCATGCTTCATCACACACACACACACACACACACACACACACACACACACACACACTGGCATAGATACACATGCTCACACCAGCGCTCTGAAGCATATGCAGACAGACTTTGTAAAGCACACAAATGCCAAGTGATCACATTCCTATCACTCTTCAGCGTCCCTAATTTCAGAGGGCTTTGCCACCCACAAGGGAAACTTTCCAATATTCTATGATCCTTGCTTCTGGAAGGAGGGATTAGGCATCAAGGAAAAACATTGTCAACCTTAAATATTCTGAAACAAGCACAGAAATCAGGGAAGTCAGCTCGGCTACTGTGTGTGTGTGTGTGTGTGTGTGTGTGTGTGTGTGTGTGTGTGTGTCAAGGAGTGCTTTAACTGCAACTCTGTCAGAAAGTACCTGGGGGGGGGGGATCAAGGGCAAGACTATTCACTAATATGTTTTCAATGTTTGGTGTTAGGTACTCGGGAAACCTTTCCTCCCGCTTTCCAGAGACACAAACACAGCCCCAGAGAAGGCAAACACTTTACTGAAGGTCACACAGTTCAGTAACATTACAGTTATTTATGTCTTAGCCCTTGACTTGTTCCAGGAAGGATTTAAGGAGACTTAGGTTGTCAATAAAAAATGGCTAAAACTGAACCTGGCCTTCAAAATCCCATCCAGTGTTGACTCTCAAAAGCAGGCTGAATGTTCAGGTGCAAATGCTCAGACACACTGTGGCATCCATACTCCAAACTAGGCACTTTAGTGCCTCCTAAGAGCAGGGATTCTTCTCCAAATTGGTTAGGTCAAATAAGTGACATTACATGAAGTGACGTGCCCAGCCTCTGCCCCGGCTTTCTACATCCACAGCAATGAAAGAAAGACTACAGGACTCTCAGATCAGGATATGGAGCAGCCAGGACCTAAGGAAACACCTGTCCTAGCCCAAATTTCACTTCAGAAGAACTAAAGCAGAGACTGTGCCAACTGGCTTCCCAGTCCAAGTTCTGCAACAAGCAGAAGCTGACCTATAGTTTTGCTTAGCTTGGCAAGCTCCAAGCCCCTGCTATTCCATACTGTTTAGCATCCTAATTATGGAGATTCAAAGAGGCAGATTCCATAGGAACTCAAAGGAAGAACAACATTTTTGCTTTATCTTCTAATACTAAAGTTTTTTATTTTGTTGATACAGGGAAAGAAGACCTGACCATTCACATGAAGAGGGGATATTGAATGAATGAGAATCCATTTCCTGTTTTGCTTTTTAATCTAAAAGCTGATGTCATCTGTGGTGTTGACATATAATGATGAAAGACTGCTATTGGAGAGGTGTGTTTTTGTATCCCAGCTCTACCACGGATAATCTATAGAATGCTCTTAAATCTTGTTCTCAGTTTGCAAACTCAGAATAAATAGCACACCCATCTTACCTGGTCATTGTGGGGACTGAATAACAAGTGAAAAGCCCAAAGTGTGATATCTAGCACACAGAATGTACTCTATCTCTTGTATGTAGTAATGACATTTCTGAGAATATAGCATGATGGAGATAACTTATTACCAAGGCCTTCATCTGTATATAGCATCCCATCTCCCAAACATAATTTGCAAGTGTCTGCCACGTACTAGACACTGTTTCAGAATATGACTGTGATGGGTTAATCTTCCCTGTCAACTTGACCAGATTCAGAATAGCCTAGGAGATGGCAGGACATACCGCCAAGTATGTCTGTGAGAGTGCTTCTATAAAGAATTAACTAAGGAAAAAAAAAAAAGATCCACCTTGAATGTGGGTGGCATTGTTCCCTGGGCTTGGGGTACAGAAGGATTAAAAAAGAGAAGGAGAAATCTAGCAAAATCCCATCATCCCTATTTTTCTGATCTCTGGCCTGAAAGGATAGGGCTTGAGAAACTTTCCTATATTTTCCCCACCATGATGGACCGGACCCTCTGAAAACATGAACCAAAGTAAATCCTCCTCCTTTTAATTGGCTTCTGTCAAGTATTTTTGTCACAGTGAAGCAAAAGTAACTTACATGTGATGGCAGTCAACATCGAGAATAGTATAAATGTAAAATATTCCCCCCCCATATTTACATTTCCACTCAAGGCACAGACAGAGAAGGAGGTGAGGAAAGCATACAGCATGGGGTACACTGACACGTTCTCAAGGGGAAATAAAACAGGAAAATGTAGCATCAGTATGGAGGGGAGGACAGAGTCTTTGGCTGAGTGAGCAGTGAAGGCCTCAATGAGAATACAGAGAAAGTGGTACGAGCTATACAAAGGAGGGGGTCGTGCAGATATATTTGGGGAAGAGCATTCCAGAGAGAGGTGACAGCTAGGACAAAGCATTGATACACAGGAACATTCTGGGCAGAGGCACTGAATGAAAGAAACACACCAATATGGACAGAGGAGGCTGAATCAGTGGAAGGCGAATGAGGCAAGGTAAGAAAGCGTGTGAGGGTAGATGGACAGGGAGGGGAGACTGGAGGCCCTCTGAAGATTTGGCTTTTCACAGTACAATTGGGAAACCATCACTGAGATGCAGCAGCGTAATTACAAGACTTGACTGAAGTTTGCAAAAGACTGTCTCTGGCTGCCCTGTTGAGAAGAGACTAGGGGTGGGGGAGCGAGAGACTTGGGGAGAGAAATGAGTAATGCCTTGTAGAACATATCCAGATGACTTAGGCCTGGGATAGAGTAGGACTATTGAGAAATAGTGACGTTCTGGATCTAATCTGAAGGTGGAGCTAAGAGGACACACTGGCCTTCCTGACACAGAGGGTAATAAAGGGGTGAATCAAAGAAAATCCAGAGGGTTTTAGCGGCCAAGAAGGAAGAAGTGAAATGAACCAAAGTGGAAAGGACACTGGGCAAAGCAGGATCTGGAAAAAAGGATGATCAGGAGCTCATCTCTGCAAGGAACTCAGCTGTATTTCATAACACATTTACATCAAGGATCAGTAGGGCCAAGAGCACCCGTCATCTACCCAAGATGTGTCCAGTGCTGCAAAGATCGTCCCTGTGGATTGCACAGAGCCAGGCTGACTTCTGCATCACCCTTCCTCCTCCCCTGCTGGCTTGTGCTAGAAAGATGCTAACAATTTTCAGCCCAACAAAATCAGGAAATTGTTGCTACTGCTGCAAATAAAAAAATAAAAATAAAAATAAAACAAACGTGACAAATATTCTTGAATGCTGCACCATTTGTTCCATGAATTTCTCTGTTCCCTTCCGTTAGCTGGATGATCGTGGAATAGCACGTACTATGTGCAGTGACAAATGACAGTTACCACATGGTTGTCCTTAAAACCCTCTAAGGCAGGGCACAGTGCAGCTCAGTGCATAGTGTTTGCCATCTAGCCTGTATGGAGTCCTGGGTTCAGTTCCAAGCCTTGGAAAAAACACACCACCACCACCACCACAACCACAAACCTTTTAAGAAGTGACTATAAAGGCCCTAGGGCATTGGAAGAACTAGGAAACAGTGAAAGACAGAGCTACATAGCCGAATTCAGCTCTCTCACTCTGCTTAGTTACCCACCAGTGTGTGCCACCTCAGTTTGGCACACAGATACTATCAAGGCATGAACTCAAAGGCACACATGCCTCTTCCCCTCTCTCTCTCTCCCCCTCTGTACGCATATAATAGTGTATGTTTCAGTCACAATATTTCACTGGGTTCAGAACCCTGTGGCGCAGGAAGAATGAGCCCTGGGAAAGTAGGAGCATTTCGTATTCTTCTTTCTCCCCCACCCACACCCCCCATAGCACTCTAATTACAGTATGAAAGAGGCATCTTGACAGAGAACAAATGGCTGTGTTCTTTTAAGAGACACATTTTGCACTCCCCTGAGGCAGCATAGCAAGTGGTTCCCTCCCCAAAAACTGTGGAGGTGCAGAGGAGGCTGTGCTGCTGTGTTCAAAGGAATGAGTGAAAACTATTCCCAGGTTGGCCTTTACACACTCGCCAGCCTGTGAGTATATGAATTTTTCTTTATAATGAACACCAGATTTCCCAGAATCTGCTGTCCTAAATCCCCCGATAATTTAAAGTGTCCTTCCAAAAAAAAAAAAAAAAAATCAGATGTCATAGTGCACCATCAAAACCAGCTTGTGCTTTTGACTGGATGAATAGAATACGAGAGAAAGTTCAAAGCTAATGGTGGAGATAGAGGTGGAGGCTGAGAGAGGAAAAAGAGTTTAAGGACCTGGTATAGGTATACTGCTTGCTTCTGTTTAAATTTAAAAACAAGGTGGAGAGGAGGGAGTGGCATGTACAACAGCCTTCATACCCACATCCATTATTTCCTGTGCTCAAGGCATGTTAGAAATCCCCTCAAACTTGGTCCCAGTTGTCAGACAGAAAATTAGGGCTTAGCACCTCAACTTCTTCAAATCCCCAGCCTGCGTGAGGAGCTGTGGGGCTTCAACCACCTCCATTCTTTGTGCTAACCCACTTGCTCCCAATGACCCATTATGCTGAAGATAAGGGTTGTATAGTTCCTCTTTCTCCTTGTCCCAGGTCACTGCCTACCTGACATTAGGTATCTGAATACCAAGCAGGCACTTAAAATTTAAGCTGGCCAATATGAAACTTTTAATTTCTCTCAAATTAAATTATCTTCTGATTTCTTCTACCTCAAGCTAGGGTCACTATCTATTCCTGCCTTTTTATGTTAAGCCCAATTCAATCCATTAGTGATTCCTACACATTCTTGCAATTTCTTTGCAATATCACGACTATTAGCCTAGTCAATGATAAAGCACTTGTCATTCTTTACCTGGATGCTTCCCACCTACAGTGGCATCTAATAAGCTCCTGACTTCCTGATCAATACTCTAATCCCAATCTCCTATTCAAATCCCAGAAGACAGAGAAGGGGGAAAATTTTTAATACAAAACAAATTCAAACCCTACTGTTTAAGGTTCTTCCCTTTGCTTCCCACTGTTAAAATCCCAAGTCCTTACTATGGTTTACAAAATCTTTCATAGATCACATCTTCATCATTCTCTCTTTGACTAAAGGGGTCCTTTCCTGATTACAAAATCAAATTTTCCTCTAGGAGGTATTGGCTCATAAGAGTTGCAAAGCCAAAAAAGAAATTAAAAAGTTAAAAAAATCACATATCTGGGAAAGCTGAAACTGGCAAGATTCTCCAAGGGCTCTCCCTGGTGATCCAGAAGGAAAAGACAGTGAAAAGACAGAAGAGACTCAGACCAGCTGATCTGTGAGAATAGATTCTCGTATCAGTCAAGCTACCTGCAAGCTGTGCAGAGAGCTACAGGGTTCAGATTTCATGAATAGCAATCCTGAGTTGATTATTATTATTATTATTATTATTTTTTTTTCTGCTTTTTTAAGTAACCCCTCATCCAAACTCCTCTGAATAATACCAATAAAAACTCATTGATTGGATAAAAAAAAAAAAGTCAAAATCATCTCATTATCTGTAATACTCTAGTCTGTCAAACTGTTTTATTTCGCTAAGGATTCAAGTTGCCCAAAAGCAGGTGAGCAAAACGATATCCTCCTTCTGTACAGCTGGCTTGACATAAATGTTTAGGAAATATCTAATTGAATGTTTATTCATTGCAATCCTCACTGGAAAGCAAAGGCCAAAATAAACATGGGTGACAAAATATTATGAGTGATAATTAAGCCCACAGCATAGCAAAAAGTAATAGTGTTTATATTTAGCACATCTGTCTTTGAATCAAAGCATACGTGAATTATATAATTCTCTGAAATTCAATTTCTGAACAAATGGCATTGACAACGCTGCCAATCTCACCAAGCTGCTATGTCAACAGGCATATAGCCAAGGCACCAAACATAGCTCCCGTCATGATAGACTGTCAATAGATATGGGTTGAATCTGAGGCTCCAAATGTTCTTTTGAAAGTACAAAGTACTATGAATGGATAACTCTGGGTTACCCATCACTCTGAGATACTAATGCAGACACTTGGACTTGAGGCAACATAACATAAGAAGAGGATGCCAATGAGCTTCAGAGATGAGGGAAAAATCATATTTATGAAAAAGTCTTTGTTTCTGAACTCCTGTTAATTGTTCTCCATTCTAATTATTCACCACATTCAGAAGAAACTTTTCCCACAGGACTTTAGGGGGGTGGGAAGCAGATTTACTGCAAAGCATTCTCCAGTTTGGAAGCAGCCATCAGCTTAGAATTCGACCTCCACCCCAGAAGAGACTGAAAATCTTTCCAAGTTCTTCACTATGCCTACTCATACATTCCTGCCCAGGAGAGATGGGCTCCTTACAGTCTGGTGTGTTCTGATTCTATGGATCAAAACACCATTGTCACGCTCTTCATTGCCCATCCATGGTGAGGTACATTCAGAAACAGAAAGCGCTCAGTATCAGAGCAATTGGGCAGAAATGTTATGTCTGTCAAATATAAGAATCATAATTAGAGGCTTTGGGAGATCTCTTTGTATTTTTATTTCATTTTTAAAAAATGGTAATCCTTTTTGGAACAAGAGCTTTTTACAAAAATATCACATGCAATTGATTGGAGATTTCAAAGTAATTCTTTGCCACAAATAGTTTGACAAGCTTCCTGCAGCAAATCCGTTTCTTTGTGGCAAGAAAGTGTGGCCCTGAGGTCATCATACTAATTGCCTTCATTTTTGGTTTGTACCACATGCTGATAAATGCTTTGTAAGGACTACCCCATCTAACTTTCAGAAGACACAAAATACATGCTGGTACCTCATTGGTAGAAAGGAGCAGGGTGATATCTCAGTCAGAGAGCATTTGTCAAGCATACTGAAGCCCTGAGTCCAACACCCAGCACCCTTTACCACACACACACACACACACACACACACACACACACACACACACACACAAGGCCAAATCACAGTTAAAAGCCTTGTCAAGGTCATATATATAAGCAGCAGCAGAGTCACGTTCTCTGGATCCCAGGATGTTCAAAGGACAAGGAGGAGGAGAGGGGCGTGCACCACGTGACATGCTAAGGAACATGAACAGCATTTCCAATGCCTTATTCTCTTTCTCCTCTTGCTCTCTGTGTCTTTCCCTCCTCTATGATATCCCTTGTTCTTCTCCATTCTTTTCCTCTGTTTTGCCTTTTGTCCTCCAAGACACACTCAGTTAACAGGCTAGGATATGAAGTCATCACAGCTCCTGAAATGTATACAGGATGTATCATTCTTGTCCTGCTCAGAGATGTGGAAGCGTGGATCAATGAGGGGCCATCAAACTCACATTCTTGTCTAGCACAGGGAGAATGGAACTTCCATTGCCCTTAGATCATTCAATAGAAGTTATTACAATCAGTCCCTGTGAAAAGCACTGGTTTTGTAAACAAACTAAACAGCTGCATTCTTTTGCAAGTAAAATGTTTTATTAATGATCACTGATCTCCTGGATAGATCTCATACAGTGTTTTCTAAGTTTAAGTTGAATTCGTAGATGAATTCTATGTTTAAGTTAAAAGTATTATATCATTCTTAACAAAAACAAAAACCACCTCAGGAAATGTTTCCCTGCATACATGTGGCTACCCCTGAAGTTATGGTTAATGTATTATGTACGGTTAATGTATGGTTAATGGGTACGTGCATAACCAAAACCTGTTTTTTACAAAAACTGACATCAAAGGATAAATGTCATGTCAGCATTTGTTCCCAGAGCTTTACCGATTCCTTAATTTCGGAGTTAGCTTACTTCTTTGCAGTAGGTTTTTCTTTTGCTCTGTAGAAATGCCTCCTAGCCAGGCCCCTAGCAAGTACATACAGGCTTTGTGTTCCAAAGGAAGGGATCAGGCTTAGCTACAGCTTCTTGTTTAATCGTGACGTAAGGTAGTCCCTTCAATACTTGGTCACATTTTGCAAGGGATCTGAAAAGTCAATTTCTTCTGACAGAATGATTCACCCATGTTCTGAAAAAAACCAAAACAAACAACAACAACAACAACAACAACCCTTTCACACAAAATACCCAGGCAATGATAAATTATAATGAGCACATTAATGTATTCCTAGGCTTACAAGAAAGTGGCACAATGTCCAAAATCAAAACTCAAAAAGTAGGTGTATCTTACAGAGCTGTTCCCCTTAGGCTCTCTTTTATTGGTATTTATTTTCTCAAGGGTCCGTTTTGACGAGCAGAACTTTTATTTTCGATTTTAACAGAGTTCATACAATGGAAGCTACTAGATCAAACTCCCACGCCTCATCACTGTTTTCTGCATTCTCCGCGTCATTTTTTCTTCTGCAACTTTTCAAGGATTTTCGCAAATTAAGTTTGATCTGGAGAATGACAAGGTCTAGATTTCCTTTTTCCCCAGAATCAAGTGTACGAGGCACATTTAATTAAAAAGATGTCTGTACCTCATTTAAAAACTAGACACCCACACAACACAACAGAAGAGGTTCCCTGTTCCATCCTTATGGATTCATTTACCAACCTTACAGCAGAGGGATTTTGTTTTGTCTGTTAGCATTTTGGTAACTTTTAAAATCAAATGATGAAAGTTCTGCAACTTTATTCTTTTTCAAAATAATTCTGGCTATGAAAAAGCTCATAAGTATTTCATAAGTATTCATATGTATTTCATAAGTATTTTTGAATCATCTTGTCTATTTCTTGAAAAAATATATATAATATGAAATAAATATGGATTCCCTCTACTATTTTACTATTACTATGTGGAATCTATACATCAGTCTAGGGAAGGCTTAACATTGGTATAATTTTCAAAACATAAGTCTGTTCTGCCCATCTTTAGGATTTCTTTCATTTACTATGGCATGTTCTGTAGTTTGGATAAAGAGCTTGTTTAATTTAATCACAGATATTTGACTATTACAGTTAAAATTATTAAAATTCACATATTGAAAATGAACTTGATAATTATGAGAATATAAAGTATATATAGCCCAAATATTTTTTTTGTATATTTACCTTATATCCTGTGATCTTGTAAAGCTCACTTATTAGTTCTAGTGGTTTATGGAGATAATAGAGTTTAACAATATAAAATTGTGTCAGCTGTGAAAAACTTTGTACTTTTACTTTTTCCCTTTTAATTTTATGTGCCCTTTATTTTTCTTCCTTGCCTTATTAAAATGACTCAAATTTACTTAACAATGTTAAAAAAGAAGTGTAAAAGAGAAAGACTGTCCATTTCTACATTACAGAGAAGAAGGATCAATATTTCATAATAGTTCAGCATTAAGTATGATGCCAACAGTAGGTTTTTTTATAGATGTCCTTTTGTCAGGCTGAGAATGTTCTCTTCTATTATTCATTTACTGTGAACTTTTATTAAGCAGGAATATTAAATTTTGTTAAATCCCTTTTGTAAGTGTATTGAGATGTTCTAAGCCCTTTTCTTTATACGCATTGATTGGTTTGCAAATGATAAACCAAGCTTGCATTTACTGTTTAGCAATAATGGATCCCAACAATTCTACCAGATTTGATGGGTAATATTTTGTTATTTAAATTTGTACCCCAGTTCATAATGGATATCATTTAGCTTTCATTTCTTATGACATAGTTGAGAGGCTTAAGTACTGAGGTGATGGCAGCTATTGAGTGAGTTCAGATGTCCTCCAGTCCCCTCTACATTTGAAAGAAGCCTGTGAAGGGTCATTATTACTTTTTCCTCAGTGTTTGGTAGAACGAAGTATCTTGAAATTTTCTTTGTGGGAAAGTTTTAGACTGGAAGTTTAGTTTCATTAATTGACATGAGTTTGTTTAGATTTTTACTTGGCTGTGTCACTTTTACCAATTTATGTTTTCAAAGTGACTGAAATGTCATCTAAATCATTACATTTGTTGGACAAAATTATTCACTATATATCCTTATAATATTGTCTGCTGGAGCTGCAATGATTTCTTACTTCTTATCCCTGGTTTTTATAATTTCATTAATATTTATATTTCAAAGGTAAGTTACATGGCAGAACATACCTCCACACAAATGTTAGTGTATAGGGGGGATAAGTATGTAAATGTACACATAGACCTAATATATATAAATATAAATTTTATATATTAGGTATATAATCCATATACCTAATACATATATACTATCATATTATGTATCTATAAATAGTATATATGCCTAATATAATGTATTTATACATATATAGAGAGATCTTTTTTAAAGTCAGAAATTTAGATACAATTTAATTCTTTTTAAAATTTTTATTAATTATTTATTATAATTTATTCACTTTGTATCCAGCTATGGTCCCCTCCCTCCTCTCATCCCGACACCTCCCTCCCTCTACTCCTCCTATGCCCCAGGCCACAGAGGAAAACAATGCAGCCAATCCTGATGAGATAGGCTAGGGTCAGATAGAGGGAGAGCTTCATGTTATACCACATGGTACAATGGAAATTAGAGAGGATGAAAATCCTGAATAAATCAACTTGTGATTCCAAAAGAGTAATAAATGTGGACAAAATATTGCAAATGTCAGAATTTTTCAGAACTGATAAAATATTCAGACAGGCAGCTTCATTAAGCACAATTCAACACAAAAGCAAGATAAATAAAAGTAAATCTATAATTAGAACCATTAAAATAAAATTACTTTACACCAGAGACAATGTCTTTAAAGAAGTCCCAAAGGCTAGATATATATCTCACATATATAGAAAAAAACTTAAATGCCAAAACTCCTAGAATTAGTAACCAAATAGAGAGATTGTAAGTACAAAGTTAATGATTGTCTACATATTATCAGTGAGCACATTAAATGTGAAATTTAAAATGTGTCATTCACAATAGCATCTCAAAAATAAAATATAGTATAAAAACTACAAAACTCTGAGAAGTAAAACCAAAAACTTGGTGAATAAATTCAAATAAGAAAATAGATAGAAGGTATAGGAAGAGTCATAATTGGACAATTCTTCCCATCCCAATGCAAGAATCACAAGAAAACTTCCTGCAAGTACTTCTGTGACTATTGGCACACCAATTTATCTAAAGTTTATATGTTAAGGCAAAGTAACATGAAGCACCACGTTAAAGAGCAAAGTTAAATGGATGACTTCAGGACTTGGTATAAATCTACAGTAATCAAATCCATATAGTGTTGTTAAAGAATAAACAGATTCGTGAGACATACTTTGGAGCCCAGAAATAGATGCATACAAAAACAGGTAACAAAGGGCCAACGGCAACACAATGGAGCAAGGACAGTATTTTCAACAAATGGTCTTATAACTGGACTTCCACACACTTAAAAATAGTTATGGAGTTTTACACTTCCATAAAAAATTTAACTCAAATGTTGCCCCACATGGCCCAGAAGTCCAGATTTGAATTTCTCTTAGCCTCAGGCTTCTTGTTGCAATGGATAGTAGCCAATGCAGGAACTCCTAAGCTCAAGGTGCTATGAATTACATGACTGTGCTCAGCTGTTGATGGGATTTTGATACCGGCCCCACTCCACACCTCTACCAAGGCTCAGAGCATCTCACAGAAGAAAGGAAAGGCAGGATGTAAGAGCTGGGGGATTGAAAAGGGTGCCGGACGTGGCCTGGTTGTTATGTACATGAACTTGCAGGAACTGTGGCTCCTTGTACGAGCTCGAGCATATCAACAGTACTAGCAGAGTAGGGGCTCCTAAGGCCCCACTCTTAGCTGAAAAGAAGAAGGCCACTTATGTCAAGGGTGGCCAGTTGCATGTTCCCTGAACACTAAGAGGTAACGCCCTACCCACGTGCACGTAGCTGGTACTGATGAGGCTCAGTGGGTTATCATTTTTTAGGATGATGTGAAGCAGGAAGGGAGATCTATTGGTGAAAGGGAACTATGGAGGAAGGAAGTGTGAGTTGGACATGATCAAAATATATTGTATAAACTGATGAGCATTTCAAACAACAGCACCAATGCTGGGCACGTGACACACACCATTGTCCCAGCACTCGGGAGGCAGAGGCAGGCGGATCTCTGTAAGTGCAAAGACAGCCTAACTTACATAGTGAGTTCCCGGTAAGCCAGAGATAAACAGTAGGGCTCTGTTTAAAAACAAACAACCTAGATGCTGTAGCTTAAATTTTGCTACTCTATTAAGAACCCAGACCATTAGGAAGTTATTAGCCATGAGGACTTTGCCTTCACAAAGAAGGCTGGCACTGTATAGAAGGACTGCAGGGAACCACCTTAGCCTCTTCATGTCTCTTGTGGCATAAAGCACAAAATGTCAACCCCTCCATGGGGCTTTCCCCTTCTGCCTCATGTAGCTACAGCCAGAAGGCAGCATCTTATGAGAAGAGATACTTTACCGCACAACCAAATCCTTTCTTGATACTTTCTTAGGTGCCCACCTTCTCGAACTAAACAATTTATAGTACTTACAAATTACTATTTACAAATTTATCCAATATGCGGTGTTTTGATGCAGTGATGCAGTTGGGATAAGCAAATGAACTTCAGGATAAAATGAAAAACACTGTGAAACTTCCAGAAGACAACCTAAGAATATACCCAGATGGACTTGGTTATAAGAATGACTTTTTAGAAAAGACATCAAAAGCATGATTTCAAAATAAAAAAAGATCACACAGGGGGAGGGAGGGAAGAAAGAAGGGAGGGAGGGGAGATGCTTCATTAAAATTACACACTTCAGCTCTGAGAAAGACATCAAGAGAATGAAAAGACAAACCATAAACTGAGAAAATATTTGTGAAAGATACAATCTAAAACATAGCAATAACTCTTAAACCCAATAACAAGGAAAGAAACACCCAGCTTCAGAGCAACCTTAATTAGGCAACTCCCCACAGAAGAGGAACAGATGGTAGCCATGCACATGAAAAACTGTTCCGCATCACATGTTGTGAGGGGCACACAGTAAAACAACAGTAACATATCTTTACATACCAATGAGAGCGGCCAAAGTGTGGAACACTGACATCAGCTGCTGGGGAGGCTCTGAAGTAGAGGGAACTATCATTCATAGCCGGTAGGAATGGAAAACCGCACGCACCACCTCTTTGGAAGGCAATTTGGCACTTGCTTAGGAATTAAACATTCTTACCATATGATCTAGCAATTATACTCGTTGGTATTTACCCAAAGGAGTTTGAAAACTTCTGTCTACATGAAAACCTTTAGATGGATGCTTGTAGTAGCTTTCTTCGTAATTGCTACAAGTAGGGAGTAACCAAGATGCCCTTTAGTAGGTAAATAGCCTTAGAAAAATTGGTATAGCCAGACCTCAGTACTAAAAAGAAATAGGTATTAGCACTAAAAATAAATGATCTGTCACACCATGAAAAGACCAAGCATAAATGCATGCATGTTACTAAGGGCAAAAACCCAATCTGAAAAGGCTGCTAGATTAGGATGTGTCCCTGATAAACTCATGCTGACACCTGACTAAGATTGTAGTGGTAGGGGGAGCCCTTCGGGATGAACAAATATTCAAAAGGGAGTCTTTTTTTTGTAGGACTGAGGTAATTATTCTGATGATGAGTTTTCTCTCGAAACTGAGTTAGCAGCAGCAACTTAACTCAGTCTGCATGTCCTTCTTTGCCATCCTGCTTTCTGCTAAGTTATGGAATAGCATGAGGCCTTTGAGAATACAGGCACCTACTCAACGATGTATCGTTCCCAGAACCATGGGACAAATAAACTCCTTTCTTTTATAAATAACACAGCCCCCTGTACTCTGTTATAGCTATCAAAAACGAGCCAAGCTACTCATTGGAATCTTTCAACTGTATGACATATTGACAAAGGCAATACCACAGAAACAATAAAAATATCCTTGGTTTCCTGGGGATGAAAGGGAAAAAGGGATGAATAGGAAGGGCAGAGAGAGTTTTAAGGTGGTAAAAATACCATCTATAATACTAGCATACTGATTTCAACAGGATATTAAAAGGATTCTTCACTATGACTAAGTGAGACTTACCCTTGTCGTGAAAAGATTCTGCATACACAAATTAATAAACTTGATATACCACATCAAAGAATGAAGGAAATTGTATCAACATATTATATTGAAGAGTCTTTCATGATAAAAAGCTCTTAACAGATTAGGTATAGAACAGGTATTCTCAACCTGTGGGCTGTGACCCTCTTTTACAGGGATTTGTCACTAAAAACTATACGAAAGCATACTTGTTTATATTAAGACTAGTTACAACAGCAACAAAAATAATTTGATGGATAGGGATCACAATACAAGGCTTAGATTGTAGGTATTAAAGGGTCCCCACATTAGAAAGGTTTAGAACCACTCATATAGGAAGAACACATCTCAGTAAAATAACTGCCACATGCAATCTCAAGGCTTACATTTTACTCAGTGGCCAAAGGCTAAAAGCTTTTTCTTGAAAATCAGGAAAAGACAAACATATCTGCTCTTACTTCTTCCAATCAACATATTTATTACTGGAGGAAGTTCTAGCCAGAGCAATCAGATGAGAACAACAAAGACAACTGAAATACAATCATTCGCACTTGCAGATTACACAGTCTTACATACAGAAAATTCTAAACTGTAACAACAAAAGTTTAAAAAAGGATAAAATTTAGTAAAGTTGAAAAATATAAAATCAACATACAGAAATCTGAACAGTAACAATAAATTTTCTAAAAAGCACAAAGCAAGAAAGTACTCCCACTGGCAATAGTGTGAAAAGGAAGGAACAAATTTAGCTGAGGAAGTGAAAGATCTACACATTGGGTGCTATGAAACAATGAGGAATCAGGCAAAAGAAGAGGCAGGTATCTTATATTTCTGGGTTACAAAAGCCGGTACTCTTCATGTGCCTCTGCCTTCCAAAGCAATCTAAAGATTCAATGTAGTCCCTATCAAAAATTCTAATAGTATTTCCCATGGAAATCTAAAGAAACAATCCCAGCTATAAAATATTGCATAGTCCAAGAACAAAGTACCACATTACCCAATGTAAAAATTACAAAGTTTTAGTTTTCAGAAGCCACATAGCATAGATAAGTGGCATGTGCCTGCAATCCCAGTTGCTTGGGATACAGAGGCAGAGGGATCATTGCTGCCTGTGAGTTTAAAACCAGCCTGTGCAACATAGGAAGAGCTTTTCTCACACAAGTATAAAAAAACAAAACAAGACTCGAGCATAGGCATGATATAAAAACTCAGACCAAAGAAAGAGAATATAGAGCCCAGAAATAAATCCATATGTTTATTGATCTTCAGCAAAGGCACCAAAAATATGCAGTGGAAGAAGAGAGAGTCTGCATTAAGTAGTGCTGGAGAGCCTAGGTGTGTTAATGCAAGAAAAATGAGCTCTCACACTACATACAAAAATCAACTCAAGATGGATTGGAGATATAGATGAGAGATTATGTAGCCCATGGCAGTTCAGTGTCCAAGTGGGTTCCCTAGTAAAGGGAACTGGGACTGTCTCTGACATGAATGGATTGGCTTGCTCTTTGATCACCTCCCCCAGAGGGGGGAGCAGCCTTACCAGGCCACAGAGGAAGACAATGCAGCCACTCCTGATGAGACCTGATAGACTAGGATCAGAAGAAAGGAGAGGAAGACCTCCCCTATCAGTAGACTTGGGGAGGGGCATGCATGGAGAAGGGGCAGGGAGGGTGGGATTGGGAGGGGAGGAGGGAGGGGACTATGGGGGAGATACAAAGTGAATAAAGTGTAATTAATAAAAATTAAAATAAAAAATATTTTAAAAAAAGAAAAAACTTACGAGAAGGAAACAAGAGAGGGCCTCTTCACAGTGGTCTAAGCATCTAAGTTCTAGACTCCAAATGCAAACCACCAGTAACAAAAGCAAAAAGTAATAATAATAATAATAATAATAATAATAATAATAATAATAATAACAATAAACATATGCAAATGGCACCCCATCAAATTAAAGGCCTTTTGTGCACCAAAGGAACTTTGCAGGAGGATGAAGAGGCAATGTATTCTTCATAGAAGAGTAGGGAGGAAATATTAGCTAACTGAATATGAGGAAGGGGTCAGTATCTAAAATGTACAAGGACTCAAAAGAAAGCCACAGCAGAAAAACAAATAGCCCAACAAAGTGCTGGACAGAGAACCCAAGTAGATACTGCTCAAAGGCAGAAACGTAAGTGTGGAACAGGTATTTGCAAACTAGTTCAGTGTCCTTAGTTGCTATGGAAATGCAAAGTAAAATCACGAAAAGCTATTACACTACACATGTTAGACGACAAAGGCTAGTACTGGGAATGTAGAGAAAGGCTCCTTTGTACACTGCTGGTAAGATGGTAAGCGGTGTAGCCATTACAGAAATAGTGTCCGGGTTCCTCAAAAAATTAAAGAGAGAACTAGCGGATGCTCCAGCAATCCCATTACCAGGTTCATATCTCAGGGAAATGCAATTAGTGTATCAAAGGGATAGCTGTATGCCCATGCTTAGTGAAGTATTACAATAGCCAAGATATGGAATCACTCAGCAGCTAAACAGATAAGGAAAATGTGTGATCTACAAAAACAATACTATTCAGCCTTCTAAAAATTTCATCATTGGTGAAATCATAGGTGAATTTGGAAGGCATTATGCTGTGTTTTATACATAGCTGAAGCAGGGGGGATTTTGTATAAAAAGTATTTTATCCTTACAGGCTTGTGTGTTAAATACCGAGTCCCTGGTTTGTGGATTTAATCACTAGGAGGTGACTGAATCATGAGGATACTAACTACTTTGATGAGTTAATCCCCTAATGAATTCGTACTAAATGGTTGATTATGGTGTGGGGCTCTTTGGAAGAAGTGGATTACTCTAAAATGTCTTTGATGGACATCTCTTGGCCAGGATCCTAGCCACCCCTCTCTCTTCTTCCTGGCTGCATGAAGTAAACAACTTTCCTCTGTAGTGACCTTTCACCTCAGGCCCCCAACCAGAGAGCGAGCTGACCATGGATCTAAACCCTGAAACTGAGCCAAGAGAAGTCTTTCTTAGAATAGTGTCTGCTGGGTATTTGGATCACAGTAACACAAAACTGAAAAAAACAAAACAAAACAAAATAAAACAAAAAACCTATACATATAGCCTAAGCCCAGAAAAATAAATACTATATAATCCCAATTTCATCTGACAAATTGAACTTGTAGAAACAGAAAGTAGAATAGTGGTTACCATAAGCTAGTTTAGAAAGGAAAACAAGATGTTGGCCAAAGATAGAAAGTTCTGTTTAAATAACGCAAATGCATTTCTAAATATCTATTGTACAGCACAGTGAAAGCAGATATTGAATGCTCTCTGACCACCAATAAATGAGAAGATAGGAAGTGTAGGAAGTGATGGATATGTTGATAGAATTGAGTTTGTTTGGTGTTTACTCAGTGAACCATGGTCATGGAAAAACAGTCTTTTATGCTTGAAGAAAGAGTTGAACAGTAAGAGAAAAAAAAAGCAACAGACAAGAAGAAAGGATAGCTTCAAGTGCCTACTTGGGCATATTTGAGTTATGTTATTCCACACAAGTCATCAATAAAGCCTTACTTTACAAAATGGAGGCAATGATTTCTCTTGAAGTTTTAAGAGAGATAAAAGAATGAAACATAATCAAGGCGCTCTGGAAGCTGCAGTAAACCATATACTACCACAGATGACTGCAAAGCTCTTAGAAACATATGCAGGATATAATTTTTCTTCCAGCCCCCAAAATTACATATGCCATCTACATCCATAACTGTAGCCATATGCACCTAGTTACCCCAGTGTCCTTTCAGAAAGCACTGGAAGCAGTCAGAACCGTGTTTCCCATCTCCTTACTGCATGCAGATGTATGTGGGTGATGTATGTGGGTGTCTGCGACTCGCAGCTTCAGCTGCCTCGTACTCACCTGAATAGGACTTAAACCATGCTTTTCCCCTGACTATGGGTGCATTGCTTCTCCAAAGACCATGCCCCAGCTAACTGGTGGGGGAAGGGGGTCTTGACAACCTCTACCCACTAAATCATTAATGCAAATCCCTGTTTCCAGTGGTGATTTGAACCTAGATCTGGGTGACTCATAAGAACATGAAACTGTGGCTATCCAACTTCACTAAGGGAAAATTAAAGGAAAGGACTGAAAACGGGGACATTCTAACAGAAGACCAAGATGACTGGTATGAACATAACATTGCTTCCAGTTCTTATCCAGGCTCCCTTGCCCCACTAATTCATGGTCTCACTTTCTACCCAGCACTGAAAGGCTGTAGAGTATACCCATCCTTTTCATAGTCACCACAACCACCACCCACCTCTTCAACCTGTAAGTAAAGGGGGATATTGATTAATTTTTCCCTCTCTCTCATGTAACCAGTCAAGACAATCACCAAGAATTATGCAGGTAGTACCAGATGGCATGACAATGAAAATCAACATCACAAGTCATCCAACATCTTTATCCATCTTTGAGGTGAGCTAGAGAGAATTCAAAAAGTCTGAAACAGAACTCTGTGAGTACTCCCATTGTGCTATCCATAAGCCTGGTTCTTAAATACTCCCAGAAAGAAAACTCTCCCCATGATCATATTAATAGCCCACCTTGGCTTGGCCTTGCATATCTGCTTCACTGTATTGGGAAGGCCTCATGATTACTACCATCAGCAACCCACAATGAACTATCTGGATCTCACTGGTACTCTCATCTTCCTATGAGCCATTTTATATCAGCCAGAAGAACCAACACTTAGACACATAAAGCAGTGACCTAGGAACTAGGAACTTAGGTTAGCTTTAAAGGAGTAGAGATCTGATAAGTCATAGAGACCACAGGCCTGTCACCAAGTAAAGAGAAAAAGATAAATGATGGCCGATAAATATCAGAAAATTCATTAGACTAGAATAGGCACACAGAGAAGCCAGGGAGGCCTAGACTCCAGTCCTGGTCAGGCACTTACCATCCATGAGTCCCTACCAAAAGCATCATAGGAAAGGGATGGCATTACTTCAACTGTGAACTTTTCCCAATTTACCTCTGTCTGGATTTGTTTGTTTGTTTGGTGCATGCGTGTGTCTGTGTGCATGAGTTCAGGTGCCCATGGAGGGAAGAGATGGCAGATCCCTTTAGAGTTGAAGTCACAGGCAATTGTGAGCCATTTCATGTGGGTGCGAGAAACCAAACTAGAGTCCCCTGTAAAATTAGTACATGCTTTTAACCATTGATCCACTTCTCAGGCCCCCAGAAGGGACTTTCTAGTCTAAGCATTCTGTTAGCCTAACTTAAACTTAACCCAGTGTTAGTTCATTTGGCTTTTTCAAAGGAATTAAAATATAGAGACCTGGGATCTGCTTGGAGACCATGAAGGAGAATGTCATGTGATGTAAGATACCAAGTATAGTGTGAATAAACTATGAGGAAGCAGCAGAACAGAACTACGAGGCATAGGTAACCTATTACAAAATCAATTTATGTTTTGTCCATCAAACTTAGATACTAACGGGATATAACACAGTAAGTGCAGTCAAAGCAGAGACCGTCTCTTAGACAAATGGTTTTGATGTGAACAAGTTTACAACTGGAAGGCAGCTACTCACAATATGGCAATGTGAGTAGTATAAGACTTGAGAAGAAAAAAAAAACTCTGTATTCCCAGAGGGCCTGGGTCGGTGAGCGTAAGCTGACTGCATTGAAATGAGGAGCTTGGCATAACACAATGAGCCTTTGGCTCATTTATGACAGGCCACAGTCTGTCCACACTTTTCCTTCAGACCCAGAAGAGGCATTTGTCACACCTTTGGAGAGAACACAGTGTTGCCAATAAATTGCTTCCTGTCATGAAGACATGAGGGAATAGATGAAAAAAACTCTAATGATGTATGTAAAGCAGACTGGGCAACCCAGCAAAGCAAAGGAAATCTCTTTCTAAGCATGTTCCTGAGAGAAAAACGGAGTCTTCGTTCACTCGCCAAATTCTCATTCAGCCCATACTATGTGCAAGTACTGATGTTCCAAATCACACTTATAGGCCACTTTACAATTTACAAACCAGTTTCATACAAAGCATCTTGAGAGTAACTCAGTCTTTGCAATACATTAAACCCCCAAAGCCATTTAGACTCCTTTAATTCAAAAGCTGTCAAACTGCAAGCTAGAATTAGCCTATTTGTTTTCTGTAGCATGACACTAAAAAGGTTAAAATAATTAGATTTTGTAAAAAGGCTTTTGTTTAGGGGGAGAATCCATCTTGAATGGAAATGTGGTTTTAGTACCAAGCAGACACAAAGCAAGTCAGCAAAGCTAATAAGGACCAAAGAGGGAAATCTGATCAGAAATGGTCTCTTAAGCCCCAAACAGAGGTATTGAATACACTCCTATAAGACACGGGAGAACTACAAGCAGTAGAAAATGACTAAGAAAAAAAAATATTAAATCTTTGCTGCACATCTTGATTTGCACATAGAATCCTAGCTACTCAGAAGCTGAAGCCAAGACTGCAAAACTTCGTGACAATCTGACTCAACTTTTAAAAAGTCAGAAGATTGGCGTTCTGGTATGAACTCTACCCTGCATGTTTGTGTAGTTACAAAAAATTTCTCTTTTTTTTTTTTTTTTCAAAAACCCCATCATTCAGGTCCAGAATCTTAATTCAGCATTACAAGTTTAAAATGTCACTTACTAGATTGGGTAATACAAGATACTTAAGATCCAATTGTGATACTCAAGTAAATTTAATGTTCCAAGGAGACAGATAGGTAAGCCAATAAAACTCACATATTATAAGTGGACTTGATGAAATGGGAGAAGAGAACATTCAGTTCTGTGGGATGAACCGGGGAAGGTGTCCAGGACATTGTATCTTGAAGGCTATATAGAAAAGGACTGGGGAAACTAGCCCCTAAGAAAATAAAGTTGGATATTGGGAGTACCTGGAAGGGGAAAATGACAGCCCAGGACAGCCATGGTGAAGCTGTGAGTTAGTAGGATTGCAAGATGGGTATGTTTTATCCTTCTTGGTCCTTCAATTTTCTTTCATATAACCAGCAGAAGCAGCTAAAATGTAGTCTGCTTCCTTTGTAGTTAGATCACCGTGGAATGCCAGCTCTTGTCTTGAAGATGCATGTTCTAGCCTCTTTTGAAGTAGGCTAAAGAAAACCTGATAAGAGTGCCTGAACTATTGTCATGGAACCCAGATATCAGAGCTTGATCCAGCAAGAGGTAGTCCAAAGGGATCAGCTATCAGTGTTGCTCACAGAAATAATCTTGGCTTTGTCTTCCTGGCTCTGACATTGAATAAGATTACATGACCAGCTCTGGCAAGTATGTTTCATTGCCAAAGCAAAATTCTCCTGAGTTCTCTTTCCCCCATGACACTAGGAAGATGTGTGGCTGAAGCAGATTGGACAGGGGGAATAAGAGGTGATATAATCAGAAAATGGCTGGCCCAACAGCCTAGGATTTTAATCAGGTGTTAGATGACTTTTCCAGAGCCCCTCACCAATCAGGTAGCAAGCATGCGGCATGAAAGAAATATGATGCAATCCTGTGAAGAAGGACTTATCTTCGCCACATGGACTGGAAAGTGACATTACATAACTCACAGCTACTGGGTAGCAAGCTAGGATTCAAATCCATGTCTAGTTCCTTTCAACAGTTTTATCTCCCTGTGACTCCAGGTGATTTACTTTATTCTGTGAGTTGCAGAGAAACCACAATGGTTTTACATAGGGGAGTAGCATGATTGGATCTATTTTTAGAAAACTAGAAACTATAGTTATTGTCTTTGGGCCAATAACTATAGATGAGGAGATAATGTCATTCGATAAGCTGTGGCAGGAACCTGGGTGTGACACAACTGAGGATACTGAAGACAGACAAGAGGATGGAAAGGTCAATAGACTTCTCACAGAATGAAAAGGCATTTGCAGACCATAAAAGGAAGAACCCGAAATTACAAAGAACCCTCTCCCCAAGATGGCTGAATGTGGGTGTCAGTAGAGAGAAGAGGTGGAGGGGCTAGGACAGAAGCACCTCAGGCAGATCTCAAAGTTGATAAAAGGGCCACGTGGCACAGGAACAGCAATGTTTGAGGATGTGATCTGAGGACCCTAAACACAGAGACAAATGGTAGCTGAGGTGGCAGATGAGAGCTCATACAAGGCACAGGCAGCTAACACTCCCTCTGGGGAGCCTATAATTTCTCCCAAACTCAAAGAAGATCATCGACTTCCTTCCAGCTGTTCTCTCCCCTTGCTGTGAGACAGCCAGGTGACTAGCTCCAACTCATGAAAAACGTGGGCAGGATTGCTGTGCAGCACATCTGCTCTGAGTCATCGCCTACCTGTGCTCCCTCCCAGTCCTCCTCCAATGTGACTGCTGAGTTCAGCAATGAAGGTCGGCCTGAGATTTTTAAGTGGCATCTGTGGTGAGAGTTTTCTGACTCTTTAGCTTCAGACACTGCTGAGAAGGTCTGTGACCTTCCAAAAGGTCAATGTTGAAATCGTAACTCCAATAGAGATGGTACTGGAGGCTGGATCTTGGGAGATGAACAGGTCATGAAGCTGGATGGATCCTTCTGAATGGATTCTTTTTTAATGCCCCACCCCCACCCATTCATCTGCTTTGTGCTATGTAGACAGCAAAAAGCTGGTCATCCACTAGGTCTGCCACTGCCTTGATCTTGTACTTCTAGCCTCTAGTGTATGAAAAATAGATTTCCTTAGTTTATAAAGCACCAAGTCTGTGGTATTGTGTTATAGCACCCGCAGGTGCTAGGACATAAATATGGCCCTATCTACTCTGAGGAATGATGAGAGGATGTGGTCAGAAATTCGGGAACTGGAAAAGACGAAGTCCAAGGGGAGAGAAAGACATTAGTGAAGTCAAAATGTTCAAATGCCTCACCAGAAGAGACTCCTTACTGGGCAACATGGGCTCCCTACAGAAGGTGAAGGACATGTGCAGGGTATGGTCAAGTTTGCTGTTGGGTGGTTCTATGCCTGGGAATATTAAAAAATTGTTCTTGGTTTTTCTTCAGAAAGCAGAAGAATGGGAAGCAGGGTCACCTGGGCTACTGTGCATGCAGGGCAGAGAACGTGAGCCAGCGGATCGCTGAGCTCTTGTCTCTCATGGTTCTGTTGCTCTGCAGCCCACGTATTCCCCAGCCTGGTAACCTTCACTCACTTGGGTCCATGTGTTTGCCATTTTGTGGCTTGTAGACTCCCTCCAAGTCAAACTCTACCTAGCCTGTGTCATCTGGAGAACCCTGCATTACAGCACACCAACCTCAGTCCTTAGAAATGATTCAAGACATTCACTGCCTACAAAACACCTCTTAGACCACCTCACAAATGTCCTTAATGCCTCCTTTTCATATTCTGATTTCCCTTGTCTACCTCTTGCCTTCTAGTGTCTAAATGGCTCCTGAAATCAGAGACTCAACTTCCGGTGGCCAGCTTCATGCCAATGTCGGCTCCCTCCTGCTCAACCAATGTGCCTAGTCAAGCATGTCCTTGCCTCAGTCATTGACAGATCAGGATTTGAACAGCGCTTTCCAGGACCCTTGTCCTTAGAGCACTGTCCTGAAAAACAGTGTGCCTTGTGAGTGTGAGCAGGGGCTCAGTTTCTTTGCCCGCCCCGCCCCCAGATCAAATCAGCACTAAGGACATGGAAGTAATCACCCAGCAGAGGATAGCCCCACCCCGTCCCCCGTTCTCTGCCTAACAGGTTACCTGTTTCTGTGTTCACAGCGAGCTTCCGGAATTATGCTCTTATCCCCCTCCCAACTGTCCAGCCTCCTTAATCCCCTGAGTCTCCCTGCCCCTGAAAAACACTGTTGCTTTGTGCATTTTCAGGAAGGCAGCAGGGTGTCAAACAAAGCACATATGCTTTGGATTAAGGAGGGCCTAAAGTAAAATCCCAGGCCTCTATTTGCTAGCTGGATAGCCTTGGACAAGCACCTGAGCCCCTGTTTTCTCCCATCTGTGATTTTAGAGGAGCATGTCCTAGCTTGCCAAGTTTTTGTGAAGATTCAATAGAGAACACAAAACATTTTCCTGCTACGGTGGTTACTCAATCCATTTTGTTAAAATTCCTCTTCCCCCTCCATATACCATATTCCTTTGTCTTTGATAAATCTACTCTCTAGTTATACAGATCATTCTGAACTGTCTGGGTGCCTCTCCTGGGGCTCTGCACTCAAGTGGCTTATGCATGGGTGTGAAAAGAACATGAGGGAGAAAGTATGTAACTTACACTATTTATCATTTTTGTAGTTATTTAGAAGCTCTTACAAACCTTTAACTTCACAATAAAGAGGGTAGTACAAAATTCATACATGAGAGGAGGCCAGGTTAAGAGACCCTTAAAGATCAAAGTCATTTTATACTAGATAGCAGACATGTGATGGGCATTCTCTTAAAAATTCTTTATATTTATTCTCCAAGTTAATCAGTGACAACCTCTGAAGTCTTAGGATGTCCATTTTATAGACCAAGAAACTGAGGCTCCTAAAGAATGAAAAGCATTACTCACAGTCATGTACATGGTTAAATAATGGGTTAGTATTTCAAGGATGAGCCTTCGAACCCCAAACCACCATACTAGAATGTCTCTTCTTCTTCTAGTAAGGGGCCCATCCAAAACCTTCAAAACCTTCAAACCAAACCTGTCTCTTTATTTCTATCTTTCCCCTAAAAGTAAAAGTACTTTTAAGGACACATTTCTGCCACTACCCTAACACCGAGTGTATCCACCTTAGATATCTATATGTTAGTGGTTCACCCAAGTCCTGCCAAATATATAGCTCATTGCTATGGCTCCTAGACAGCGATCTATTTATAGGTGAATAGTGGTTTCCCTTTGCTGGATTTTCATGAATCATCAACAATAAAACTTTCTTTAGAAATAATACAGATTCTTCTATGTGATCTCAAAAGTCATGGTCTGGGTATTATATGTGCTCTCTCTTGGTCCTCTGTTGGGAGTCAAACTTAACTTTTATGACGAGCATTTCTATCCCCAGTACAGAGTAGCTAGCAGGGAGGCAGATCATGACTTGCTCAGGCAAGTCAGACCTCCTGAAGATTAAATTTGAGGAGGATATAGCAGATGTGCTCAGGCAATGGTACTTGCCCACCAAACACACATGTAAATTAATCTGTCTAGAATGCTGTGTCCAACTCGGTCCCCCTACTTCCTTATTTCAGCATGCACAAAAACTACCACGTGCAAGATCATGGCTAATCCCCTCTGCTGTGAGGCCCTCCATGATCCAGCCAGAGCCAACTCTTGGTCTTTCCCACACTCAGATACCCCATCTCCTTTTGCCCATGAATAAGTAAGGAACTGTCTCAAAGCTAGAGTTTGTCCTGTTTGGCACAGGTGCATTTTTTTTTCAGATATTTTCCATCCATGATTAGGAGAATCCTGTGGGGTTCTAAACCCACAGCTACAAGTGGCCAATGGTGTCCAGTTCTTCTAAGCCCACCTGCTCTGGGGGAGGAGGAATGACTGTAGGGTAGTGACAGAAACATGTCCCTAAAAACATCTCCCTGACCTCACTCTATACTTCCCCTGACTTAGTAACATCCTAACCCTCTTTGCAAGACAAGTTCATATCCTACCACTTCCATTCATTTTAGGTGTGACAGAGCCATAGTGATATCCTCCATCAAAGGACACCTGTTTGCAGAGACAGCCAATGTGAAAGAAGGTTTAACTTGCTGCAGAAGATATAATCCCATAAGTGAAGAATTACACTCATACTTCTGAATGCTCTGATATTCAGGGACCAGGGGTTATACACTAGTCATTTGTGCTACAAAGGTGATTTTTGTTTTTATTCTTTCCTCTCTGACTTGCATCACAGATGTCTAAAGTGTGTGCATTGCAATTTCTGGATCCTTGAGTGCAAACCCACCAATCGTACATAATATTAATTTTAACATTTAAAATTACCGGTTTAAATAAAAGACGGATAGAATATGACTGTGGAGCTCCAACTGTGACTGTCCAAATGATTATGGGATGAGATGAGAGACAGTCTCTACAGGAGCCAAAAGAGTGAAGAAGAAAGTATCAATTTAATATCTGATAAAGCCAATTGGGAATGTGGCATTAGATGTATCCTTTAGATCTTTCACTAACGTTTACTTAAGAATGCTACACCATTCATTTATAAGCACAACCACATGAGCCCAGACTTGCCCTATCAGGAGTTGTCCCTAAAGCCAAGATTGAAAAAGAGGTAGAGGACACCCTGAACCTGGAATGTGGTCTAAACAGGAGAAAGACCCAGCCAATACACAATCCCTCAATGGCTATGGATCTGAGCACATGCCCACACCCACTAAAGCTCAAGTCCCTTGGACTTCTATAAAGTGACAGTGTTTACACCTGACCTACATACATCCTCTTGGACTCTCAACTTCTTCTCTGGTCACTTACAAGGTACAAAGTGAATTCTATGTGATTCTTTGTTGGTTCTGTGTTCTTTAGGGGATTGTGTCAAGACAAGCATTCTGGAGATGTTCAGTACTGGTGGAATTACTGCATCCAAACATTTTCCATGCTAACTCCTAGATTTAGAGCCTAAAGACACAAAGGGCCAGAAGTAGCCAGTCTTCCAAGTTCATGTTACGTATGAGAAGGAATGAATTCAGGGTGGGGACTAGAATCATTTTCCAGAGGAAGTTTTCCTCACTCCCCAATTGTTCTAAAGTATAGGACTCATTGTATAAACATTAACTACTTACCTAGTTAATATATAAGAGCAGTTATAAAATTAATAGCTATCCTATAAATAACCAATTAAATGATTTGCTTGTTTCAGAGAGTTGTCACTCTCACTGAGGTGTGTTAGTTCATCTATATGTCATCTGTCACGCTGGATGTGTTTAAGTCAAGCTAGAGCACTGTATAATGAGGATCTGGTTCTTAACTAGGATAAAGCACTCACTCATTCATTCATTCTTCAAGCATTCTAATTAGCATCTCCCAGCTACTGTGCTTAGAGGAGGAGCTGCCCTAGAATACAGGTTAAACATTGGTAGGTTTCCAATATCGAGTAGGCACAAGGCGGCAGCAGGACCCTCAAATGCAACCATCCTAAGAACAAGCTAATTGATAGATTGGCTCAAAATGTTTCCGGAAAAACAGTGGTTACAGGATGGGAGGGTACATATTACAAAATCCCTCACCATTCTAATGAGAATGAAATTAACACTATTGAACGAGAACAATGGAATAGCAAGGAGTATCTTCATTAAAACACATCTTTTTTTAAAAAAAACAAAAAAACAGGTAAACATTTCTAACCTGCTTTGGGTTCATTTTCAATCTGCGTGTGGTAGACAAACAAACAGACTACAAATCTTTCTCAGCCGGCACAGCCTAAGCTTCCGGTGCTGCCTTCTTTCACATGAGCCTGTGTTGCTCTGGGGTACTTCGCAGAAAAGAGCCATCTGTGGTAGTAAGTGCCTGTGCCGTGGGGACTTTCTGTCCTGTCTAGTGGGAAGAGTGATGAGGCATTCTGGTGGCAGGGCGACCGTGAAGCTCACTGAATGGAACAGACTTCGGCTATGGCAAAGAAAGGGCAGTGGAAGGGAGAAGCCGGGAAGGAACAGAGCAGGAAGACAGCCTTGTCTCCAGACCAGCAGTTCTCAACCTGGGGGTCATGAACCTTTGGGAGTCAAACCACCCTTTCACAGGGATCTCCTGAGACCATCAGAAAACAGAGATATTTACATTATGATGTTTTCAACAGAAGCAAAATTACAGTGAAGTAGTAGCAAGGGAAAGAATTTTACAGGTGGGAGTCATCACAACATGAGGAACTATATGAAAGAGTCGCAGCGTGAGGAAGGTTGAGAACCCCTGTGTTAGACAGTTCTGGAGCACAGTGTGTCTCACACATAACTCACAGGATCTTCTTTGTCAGAAGCCCTTAGCTTCTCATTGTTCAGCGCCTGAGACTATTGAAAGTATTCAGCCAGCCGGGACAGGGATTCTGCCTTCTCAGCCATGGACAAACAGCTGACAAGCCAGGCCTCCACATACAGCTGGGAAGTGCCATCAGCCTCTTCAGCCATGCCCTTTACTTCATGACTACAGTTTTATTGTTTTTATTATTTTAATTCTTTCCCTTCTGGGCTACCCTATCTTCCCATGCAAAAACTGGTTCAGAGATGCCACTTTTGGAGCTCATTATGTTGTCATGGCAACTAGAAATTTCAAAGTTTATTTCTCCTCCTCTTCTCCCTTTCATGAACGCTCCTTCTCTACCTCTTACCACATATGTATTTTCCACAAGAAGCAAAAAGCAGAAGACAGTAAGATCATTATCTTTGTCAGGTAATTTTTTTTTTTTTTGTTTCCTCTCACACAATCTACATTTCAGCCCAGCATGTCCCTAATTGGGTACATGAAATTATCCCCATCCTCACTGCCTTGTGTTAATATTCCTAGACTCCCAGTGGCCTGTGGTGTTTGGGAACAAGGTTTGGGAAGCAGCCATCAGCTTTTCCTCCCTCTCCTGCAGGGAGCAGATATATTTCTTCCTGCTTCCACAAACCACAAACATGCTACATCTTGTTTTTCATGTCTGACCCACAGAAAACATTTAAGATGACTACAACTGTAGGTGACAGGAAGTAACAGTCCCTCAGGTGTGCCTCACAGGGGAATTCCTTTGAGGTCAGAGGGCCTACAGTTGCCAAAATGAATGGAGAAGACATCCCCAGAGGGAGAAAATTTGCTACACTGATTGTCTAGTTCTAACATTAACCTTTACTACCTAAAATCGGGCAAGTGGGAGAGGGAAGAAAGAATTTGAACGGGTGACACGAGCCATCTGATGAAGGCAAGCGGCACACTTTCTACCTCACTCACAAATTTACCTGAAGGAGGCTCTCATGCTTTAGTCTACAACACGGGACCAAGGAGGTGAGACAGTTATGTGTTCCACTCAGCTGCTAAAAGAGAGTTGATACCCTGAGGACCTCTATAATCACTCACTATCTGAGGTCCTGGTGTTCCCAGGGAGACAATTAGAGTGAGCACACACATTATGGCCTATGGCAGAGGCCCTCCTTCCTCCTGACGGCCTATGCTCTGCTACACGTGTCCACCAGGTCAATAGGCCAGTCAACACGTGGATTCTTGGTTGAATGAATATGAAACTGAGAGATGCAGGCCCTCTGGGTAATGAGAACCAGTGTAGTGTTCCCCCACCATCATGGGCGATTGGTACCCAACATACCCAACACACCCACATGCCATGTCTACAGGTGCTAAGTATTCATGCCCCCTCAACAAGCTGGAATTCTATAATTTAGGGAATGGTGGCAAGACAAACACCTTTACATGCTCACTACGGGTGAAGTTTCGGTCTATGTGAGTGCATGTATGTGCATGTTCATACGTATGTGGATGTACATGTATGCAGATGCATGTATGTGAAGAAGACCTTGCTGCGCAATGTACACACGAGTATGGAAAACCGAGGACATCCTTACTGTCAGCTATTGTTCTCCAAGTATAGTCCACCCACGTCTGAGACAGACTCTCTGGCCTGCACCTCACCAAGGAGGGGAGGCTGGCTGTCTAGCAAGCCCTCCAGAATCCAACTGAGGTGACACTACAGACAAGCACTGTCACACCCACGTGTTTTTTGTTTGTTTGTTTGTTTGTTTTTTGTAGCGTGCGTTTTGGGGATCAGACTCATGTCCTAGCACTTACATGGTGAGCACTTTCTGGATGAGCTATCTCCCCGGCTCTGGGTATAATTTTTCCCAAATATGTTCAAGCACAGTAGTTAGTTCAGCTTGTAGGGGGGAGCTCATGGGTAGAGAGGACCAATGGCATTTTAAAGGTACAAACCCACCGAGCCGGAGAGTAGACCCTGTACCTTTAAACTCCATTGAGTATTTCAGTTCACTCTGGTTAACTTATCACATCGCAGGTTGCTTACAGCAAAGAGAGTTCTCCAAGGGCTGATGGCATACAAAGGTCTGTCACCCAAAAATTAGCTGTGTAACTAGGGAGCCAACTAGTAATGATGAGAATGCTATGCTCTGAGGTGAGGAGGAGGTTAGAAAGGATCAGGACAGCTGGTCAGAACACATGCAGACTGGAATAAAATGGAGGGGGGTATGCCAAGAAAAAAAAAAAAAGGCGGAAGAGAAATGGACAAGGACTTCAAGCTGGCAAGGCAGGCATGAAGGTCTAGATCACTGAGGAGGTCGGGTGAATGAGGTTATTGTTGTTGTTGTTGTTGTTATTGTTCCTATTGTAGGAGTAGGGTGGTAGGTACAATGTCAACCAACTTTTTCAGGCCTCTTGCTGGCCTATGCATATGTAATTAGAGCGTCATGAGCAGGACACTCTAGTCTGGTCTGCTCCAGACCACCCCAATTATTAGAGTGGGGCACCTATCTCCTGACTTTGAAAGGTGCTTATCCTGAGCCATTGACCACCCACCTACTGCCTCAGCCTAATCTATTTATAATTCTGCTCTTTTGTTTCGCTATTTATGAAGGAAAAATTGTTTCTAGTATGGCAAGTGTTTAACAAATGGGAATGAAGGAACTATTCTTTGAATGGAGACAAAGCAGTGGGTGTTGTGAACACACACACACACACACACACACACACACACACTCACACACACACTCCTTAACCCTATAGACTACCTCTGAGTGTGAAGCCTGGGAGGACAGGATCTCCTGTACTTTAACAGGTAAGAAGATCCTCATTTAAGTGCCCACAGCTTACTGCATCTCTGCTTGAGGATTTTCTTTAGAACCTAGGAGTTCATTCAACACACAAGCAGGGAGGGCCAAATATGATAACTTGAGGAGGGTCAGGAATTGATAAAGGTGAAATATAACTATAGGTTATATTTCCTATACACAGAGAGACACATAGACACATACACAAACACACCTCAGCTATCTCAGTTTTCCTGTCTGTTGGTGGAGCAATTCTGGCACACATTCTACCCAGTTCCTAAGAAAGTTCCCAGGAGAATGAGCCTCAGCTTCTCACCTCACGCTCTCAGCTCATTCCCCTTCTCTGCCTCAACTAGTTCTCCTTTGCACTCATTCTCCTTGGCAGATAAAGATTCAAATAAACCAGCCAATCTCTTTTAAAGTGGGCTTTTGTTTGTTTGTTTTTGTTTTAAGGGAACCCACCCCAAAACACCAAATGTAAAATAAGTAGTTTATCAGATAATTGACCACCCAAGAGCAAAGACAGAAGAAGAAAGGGGACTGCTAAGCCAGGGCAGAACAGGTACATGACCTAAAATATAAACTGAAAGTCTACTTTTAAATTTTGCTAGGAGAAAAATATAGAGCAAGATGGAAAGACGAGAAATTCCTAGAAAGAGTGTATAGGCTTGACTGACTTATCTCTGAAGCTGACCTTCACAGCCCAACCCAGACAGTGGTGCTACTGCCTCTGAGAATTTCACTGGATAAGAGGGCCAGAAATGAGTGCCTGACTGCATGAGTAATCTTCCTCTCTGGGGCTGCATAACTTGACATTGAAGTACCCTGTAACTATTTTAGGCATTATGATTTTTTTAAATTTTAGTCTTCCTATTCATAGATGTATGTAGAAGGTATATACAGAGGTGCATACAGAACTACAGGGGGTAGAGATGAGAGCAATTAAACCAGGAGATCTATGCCTTCAGTAGGGTACCTACCAATGACCCTACTAGGCCCCAATGGATCATTTCAACCCAACAGTCACACAAATGGGCCTGATGAAATTAAATGGGTCACAGAATGAAACCAAAAGTCATGAACTTGAGAAAGGGACTGACAGCCATGAGATGGTATTGATAGGGGGTGAGGCAGGGCTGGAGGGAATGGGAGGGAGACTAAAGAAGGAAGAGGGGTGGAGAGTAATCAGAATGCATTATATACACATACGTAAATGTCAAATAACAAAAATCAATAAAAGGCAAATTTACAGTTGTCAGATAATTATCTCTGGAAAGTATACTGAGCTACTTTAATCTGCTCAGACAGCTGTAAACTAGCAATAGAGACCGTTTTAAAAATCAAGTAAAGAACAGGGCTGCCCCTAAGTAGATCACTTAATACAATTAGATGCTCAGGTCAGTTGGTTGGGTATTCACAATCTCAGACTGTCATTGTCCACTGGAAAACACCAAGCATGAGAATTGCAAAGGAATGGGCGTGTGAGCTGAGTGAGGCATATAAAGTCTTAGAACTCGCAGAGGTCAGACCAGTCTGTACTTAGCATGCCGGCAGCTTTCTTCTCAAAGAGTCTTTCTGCGTTTTTTTTTCCCTAAGAACCAAGGTTGTTATCTGATGCATGTCTATCCTCCTTGTAACATCAATCATTGTTTATGTTGTTTGCTAGCTTTCAGAATATGAAACTCATGGCGAGAGGCCTCATCTTATTCACTGTCCAAGCCAGAGTCCCTGGAATGGGAGAGTGCTTCATGCATGTTTGCTGGACAAACATTTTAACACATGCTTCTCCTCTTACTTCACTCTATGCAAAACCAATGGCTGCTACCCTTTCCTTCCAGTTCTTGTTCACTAAGATGCTTCAGGCTATTAATAAGAACAACCCACTATATGATATTGGACTATTGGGTACCTTGATCTAACTAGAGTATGATATGAAATCCCAGAGAGGAGGGGATAGAGGAGATACCTACCTGTGTAAGGAATAGAAGGGAATATGGGGGTAAGGAAGAAAAATCACATCTTATTTTAATGCCACTCCAATCAACTCTGATGAGAGTTGGGGTGACTACTTTGGGCCAGTCAACTTCATACTGTGTGCTACCAGTGACTAAACATTAGTTGCCCAACTGAACCTAATACAGGTAAGAGCCATGTGCCCTTTTAATGGGCTTTGTCATCCCTACTGTTCCCTGCAAATGCTCTCAAGTACTTTCATTCCCCCAGGTTCTCTATGGAGCATGTGTCTCAGTGTTCTGCATATAGGAGCTTGCTTCTTCAACAGGAACGAGTAATTTCAATATTTTTGCTAAATGAGGAATATTTTGGGACGCAATGATAATTAAGTGTTGAGAATTTAGTGATGCACTTGACACCAGGGGGAAAATAAAGAACTTTTAATTCCACTGCAGCTCTAACAGATTCTGAACTTAACAGTTAGAAATGCCAAGTTCGAAGCATATAAGCAAGTTGTGAAGCCTGTGATTATCAACTGGAGAAATGAAAGGTTTTACTTCAGCCACTTCAGCTGCAAGTGTTCAGAAAACATGCCTAACTACAGGGGCATGACTATGGGCTATAAGCTCAAAACAAAGAAGGTTTCTAACACTCTTGGTGAAGCCAATTTCCAAGATGTTCTCTAGACCAAAAATAGAGATGTAAGTTCAAGTAAAAAAGATATGTATCTTTCATTTTTTAATAGCCTAAGATTTCTGACTTGAATGCTACAGTGAAGTGAGAGTATGAGATAAATTACAATAGAACAAAAAAAGCCAATTAAAAGGCCCCTATAACAGAAACAACATAATTTTGCTGAAGTCATATCCGTTGTCCCTTTTTTTCCTGTAATGGAGAAGATGCATGGTACTGTTTACAAAGGTGTCCCTTGACAGTGACAAAATAATGGTGTTCTATGCAGTTCCCTGTGCCCAACATGTCAGCTAACATTAAACTAGGCTTTCAGGGGAATTACATCCACTGAAAATAATTCCTGAAAATCTTGAGAAAATTACTGACAGATCCAGACACCTTCAAACAACAAGTCGGCCTCTGATTCATTCACCAGAGGGAATTTTCTACCCATGTGCTTATTAATTGTGCTAGCTAAGTGCTGGGGGAAGAAAAATGAGCTCACAATGGTACCTGCCTTCATAATGCTGCTGTAAAAAGCAAAGACTTCCACAGAAATGATAAAAGAAGGTAACTAAATTCTAGTTGAGGAATATATACAGTGTGACAAGAACTTAAACAGGGAAACTTGACCTTGAAGGGTAAGTCAGAGTTCCCCAGACAAGACGAAGTGTAGATGTGGTAACTGTGGCTTGGTTATTTCTCAACAAAGAAATGATTACGTGGGGGATCTAGGCCTAGCAACTGGGTAACAGGGCTAAGGTAGAGGAAACTTTGAATTGAGGTTGGAGGGCATGCAAGAGAAGGAACATTAGTTTGGACTCTTTCACTTAAAGATCAATGGTAAGAGAATCTAGAGTGATTGAAATATTTGTTTCAAATTTTTTAATTGCTACAATTAGAAGTTTTTAACTATGTCTTCATATTTTCTACCCAGTCAATACCTTTGCTTGTTATTTTTCTTAGAAGTTACTGGTCCATAATAAGAGAAATGCTACTTAATAATCATTGGTCTACATCTCTGATGCTGTCTTAAACTTTCCAAATGTTTGTGACCATTATTAATATTCAGTGTCATTACTGAAATTTTAAGCCATCAAGAAATGTGTGGGGAAACCACAAGTCTCATTTAACATAGGCAAAATGAAAACTGGTAAATTTCCTCTGATTGGAAAATAGGAAGCTTCTTATTTATGTACTTTCCATATGGTCTAGCAATTGCACTGTTGGGTATTTATTCCAGAGAAAGAAAATCTATATTCACTCAAAATCCCATGCAGAAAAATATCTAGGTAATATTACTTATAAGTGAGCCAAGACAAACAAAAATTCAGATCTCCTCCAAGGAGTAAATGGTTAAGCAAAATGTGGTAGATCCACATAATGGAGTACTAATCAAAAATGAAAAGGAATGACCTCAAAGAAGGTTCAACATGTCTATACCCAGTTATATAGCAAATATATATACTCCAATGTTACATTTCACAGGGTTATACTGAGAACATCTCAAAAAGCTGAATGGATTACAGCAATGGCATTTCCTGGCTTAAGTATTATACTAGAGTTGTGCAAGATATTACGTTGGGGAGCTAAAAGAAAGGGCATATGACCTTGGAATCTTTTTCATTAACTTCTCGTGCCTTTACAATTTTCTCAAAGTAAAAAGTAAAAAACATAAAATAAAAAGCCAGATAGATCCCCAACTTGCCAATTTTGACAGATTCTTTTGCTTAACATTGCTTTGGTTTTCTGTGAGTAATTTATCCTTGGGGGATTCCTGTCTCTTGAAGCCCTGTATGTCTATATCCTCTACAAAGTGATACTTTCTTTTGGTGATGTCCTTTGACAAGTCTTGTGATCCTAACTTTTAAACAGTGTCTCCATCTCTCTATTCCTGGAGCTAATTTTGCTTTCTTCCATGTCTTCTATGAATCATGTTGTCTGTACCTCTACAGTTTCCTCTGTTGTGTTCATTGATAGAGTGTCACATCTCCTCTTCCTCTGTTCCAAGCGTACGGATATTGGCTGATCCTATCTTTTTGTTCTTCCTGAACCTCAAACCCTCTAAGATTGAAAGTGTCTTCCTTCCAGAATAAGGATTTTTTTTTTGCCAATATTATTTATCTCAGCAAATAGACCCAAAGTTCTCTAAGATTTTTATAGATTGCCACATCCTAAACTACAGGATTTTTCCTTGAATATACAGTGAACTGAATACCATGTCCTGTCCTCCACCTAAATTTGCCTAGTTACTTTCTCCTTTACCCTTTAGCCATTAGAGATCATAGTCCTCTGTCTGCAATCAGAGACTACTTATGCTCTTCCTGCTCAATCTTTCCTTATGTTACTTTCTTCCCTAATTCTCTACCTAATTATATAAAATTTAAAAGAAATTCAAGTTTGGTTTTTTGCTCCTGCTAATGAATTATACCATCTATTTTTATTTTTACCCATTCAAATACATCAATTCTTTCTATTATGGGATTTGTTTTATGTCATGTTTTAGAAAAACTTCCCCCACTTGGAAATGTCTTTGTCCATCATTTTGAATATTTTATGATTTAAATTTTCAAATGTGAGAACTAGCTCTACCTGAAATTTACTTTTGCAGAAGTTGTAAGACAGATATCTGACTTGATTTTTTTCTTTCCAAGTAATTAGCCAGTCATCAACATTATTCATTAAATGACTCATATTTCAAATAATGTATATATTATAAATTCATATACAAATCTATAAAATATATTTGAGTCTCTTTGAATCCCTCTATCCTTAGAATATACTTTCGATTTTATTCTTTTTATTTTGGAACATATTTTATCACCTATAAAAAGGCCTCTGTTTCCCATTGTTCTTTGTCTGAAATGTCTTGCCTCAAAATATTTAGATATATTTTCAGGTAAATTCCAATATAATTTAACAAGCAAATTGTATTTGCTAATGCTACATTAAAGACTAAGATAGGGGAAAGTTATCATTGTGCTTTGAGGTATTCTTTTTTAAAAAATAGTAGTCATCTTTTCACTTACATAAATTGTAACGTGTTTTTTAGACTCTCCTGAGGTGGGGAAGCAAGCTTGGGAAGGACAAGAATCTTCCATTCACTTTTTGTTATGTTCCCAACACTTAGGACATTAAATGGAAGTGTTCTAAATGTGATCTTCCACGTAAGTGAAAGTTCAATACCGATTTCCTAAAGATCTAATTAAATGTGCACACGTGTACTGTTTAGGCAAGGAGAAGCCATAATAAGCAATGAAGGTAAACAATACTGCAACTAATTGTTTTGGCCATGGGCATCAGGCTGACTAAGAGCAAGGAGAATACTCAGAGTCCAGAATGGTCCAAGATTCAGTTCCCAAAACATTCCCAAGTGGGATTAGTATATCTGGACATGCAAATAGGTTCAGAAAATAAGTAGGCAAAAGTATCAAAATTAGATTTTGAGAAGTTTTCATCTTGGATAAAAAAAAAATATGGCAACACATAACAGACTGAGAATATAAGGGTGGTGTGCATGTCTAATGGCAGAATAGGAAAATGAGATACCAAATTCAGTTTGGAACATCCCAAGTCAGACACCTAAGAAATAGCTAGGTAAAGGTATATACTTTGGGACTTAGCATTCAAAGGGTAGGTTAAATTCACAATCACCTCATAGCAAGCACATCTTTTAAGCGTTACTTTGACTCATATTATTCTACAAGTAAAAGTTGGTTCCTCTTCTAAAGAAGGCAGGTAAAATTAATTCTAAGATGAAAACATTCTTGAAATAGGCTGAAATGTATTCACCAAGTAAAGCAAGTTGATATGATGATATAGGCATTTCCTAGGGTTCTTGAATGTTTCACAGAGGGACAAAGACTAGAGAATATATATATCAGAGTCAGCGCATGAATGTATGACTGTGTGCATCTGTATGTATGCGGATATGTACACACACAGGGATATCAGAGTCTTGAATCTCTATTAAATTATAGTATTCCCTAGGAGATACTAAGACTGTCACAACTACTTAAGAATGTAGCTGGCTAGAAATTCTATGTATGAAAAATATTGCAATAGAAAATTGAGACTTTTTTTTATATATTTGTCTGTTTGTTGTCTTCATGATCAACAGGCACTCAATGATGTCATGACTTAATTGGTCTAGGCTATCTTCAGAAAGTATACATCTTCATAAAGTAGGATCTTGTTTTCATCATCTACTGTGATGGTCCTGCTTGCTGATATCTCTTTCTTTTCCTTTCACACTTTGGCCTAGCTTATCTGAACTCTGGGAACAACTATGGGTCTTTCCCAGATACAACTTCGCTATTACCTACAACCACGTCTCTTCATTTAACAATTCTCCACCTTCACAGCACCCTCTGAATGTACCTGGCTCTACCCCCGCTCTCCTCGGTAAAAAAGCACAAGCGTGATTTTTGTCAGGGGCACAGAATTTTAAATATAAGAGAGCTAAGGATCCTGTCCCAGTGAGGGGTTACTACAATGGGGAGCAGAACATGCATTATAGAGAATGTGTGTAACCTAAGAACACAAGCTCTCTAGGGCAGGGCATTTTAAAATCCTCAGCATCTATGAGAATTGTTTATTCCCCCAGTGGTGCAACCATAAATATTCACTAAGTTAACAAACTCAAAAAGACATTTTTTTTTTCTGGTATGTTACAGCACACATGTGAGTTGCAGCTCCATTTTGTGCAGAAGCCAGCAGCAAAGATCCCTTGGAAATGACCTCCTAGACAAGCAAGTTCCGCTTTGGATTCCTAGACTGAGTGAGCATCAGGACCCACACGGCTGAGTTTTTTGAGGGCTTGCACTACTTACTATGCTTTTTATTCTGATTCATAAGAAAATGATAGGACTTTTCTAAAGATCATCCTGAGAATTAAAACGAACAGGCATAAAAGGCTTCCTAAGTGACGTGCTCTAAAGTAATGGCAACTGGTTCAACTCCTGTGGCTGTGGTTGCCCATGATGCCCAATATGCTGACACCTTGTCATGGCTGGCATAAAAGAGTTAATATTCTTTCTCTACAGGTGTATACTTTAAGTTCACGTGGAAAACATAAGCACACCACTAAGAAAATATGTAAATGGCCTAAGCAATTACCTGAAAGAAAACAATTACTTGCAGCCATGTTAAAAAAAAAAAAAAGAAAAAGAAAAAAAAAGAGCAGCCTTGTCTGGGGATATAGCTTAGTGGTAGAGTGATTGCTTAGTAAGATCCTAGGTTTAACCTTCAATACCAAACAACTTAGAAATTCAGAAATGGTCCAGGAGATTCTCCTCTTCTTTGACCCCTATACTACTCAGTACCCAAACAAAAGCCATTCAACTTGCATGACTTATCTCCATTCCTGAAGGATCTCCGTTACCAGAGACTTGTTTCTAACTAGATATATCAGAGCTTTCAGTTCTCTGCTGTACCATTGTCTGGGGGATTAAAAGGAGCAGATCATTCCCCAAGGAGGTCCTGGTATAGCTTAGTTTCTTCAATTCAGAAAAAAACTAAAAGGTATTAGGATATGAGGACAGATCCAACTGCACTGAAAAACTCAACTAGTATGAGAAGCGAAACTCAACAGGCAACAGTGACATTTGTAATTTCAGCACAAGGAACACAGCACATCCAGACAGGTAGGCTGACCTCCCAGCCTCCATTTCTTCATGTGTAAACTGGGGTGACAATAGTACTGCACTCACAGGGCTGCTATAAAGATTAATTGAAATCTTTATACAAAGGATTTAGCACAGCGGCAGGCAGATGGCAAGTTCTCAATAACTGTTAGCTCTCGACTTTAGTGTTAATATTAAATTCTATAAAGTAATTCTGTTACTATTAGTAATCAATCTATAATAAACAACTACACAGTGCTACAGGAATATATTGGGAAAGGGCTTTTGTCTCAACTGCAGAATGGGAACAGAGGTATAGACCTGGAAAAACATCATGTAAAAAGTCAACATTAAAGCAGACTGTGAATGATGAAGACTTACAAAGAAAGCCAAGGCTTACTCCAGATCACAGAGGGTAGGAAAGCGAGGGCATTTCTAGGAAACACAAATGATGGAATATCTAAGTTGATGTCTCTATGCTGGGCACAAAGTCCCAGTCCATTTCTCTTGTTATCTGTAGGCCACTATGGATATGCAGCCTTGGGGTGGCATTTGAAATTGCTGAGATCATGTTACTTCACCCAACTGATGCAGATGGTAAGTAAAACAGAATGCTCTCTCCCAGCTGTTAACACTGATTAAGTATTTATTATCCCAAGATACTAAATATTGAGCACTTGTACCCTGATTTCTTCAATAATCCTATATATGGTAAATAGTAGTATCTTGAGCCACAATTGGGTGATTAAAAATATAATAAAGAGACTTGATCAATATCCCACAGCCAGAAAATGAAGAAAACAGAAAGAAAACCCAATGCAAGGTTTACAAGGTAAACCTCGTTTACAATTACCTATAGCTATGGCACAAAGTTGGGAAGACACCCAGGTTAGGAAGCAGAGCCCTAGGTTTTAGCTGCAACCTAACACCAAGTAGCTGGATAAATTATTCACATTCTATGGAAGTTTCCTCGTTTGTAGCATGGAGGCCAGGAGCAAACCACAAAGGGATAACAAAGAGTTCTTTTCTTGAATAATTTTCATCATACTCTAAGGTACAGTTTTGCCAACTGTCTTTGAGAATTGCATGTCTTTTCATTTAGCTTTGTACAAGCAAGCTTCTAGTCCAAACTGGCACCGAAATCTCTATTGTAATTGCTATGACCAGGTTTAAGATGAAATCTTTGTCTACAGGATCATCCAGGTTCCTACTGATGGTCTCTTTTATATCCACAAAATTGCACTGTACTGAATCCTAGACAATAACATATTTTTCTTTACAAAACATGGAGGATGTGTCTAAGGGTATAGGTGTTCAGACATAGCAGACCTTATTTCAAATTTGGAACCTGCTTTTCAACATCAAGGTACCAGCTCTCCCCACCACCATTTCCCTATTTATAAAAGAAGAAAGCAATACCTCATAGGATCTTTCCGAGGATTAAATGAGACAATGTATGTCATGGAATTAGCACAACATTTGGTGCACAGCACAGACTCAATACATCACAGCTTTAAAAATAACAACTTGAAAGAAGCCCTACTCCACTTCTGTGAGCTAGCCAAAAGGCAGTAAGATGTGTCACGTTCTCTCAACTCAATAGATCCCAAACCTATCCCACTTCCCTCTAAACCTAACTCTTGCTTCTCTGTTCTCTCCCAGGCACCTGGTAGCTCAATTCAGAAATTTAGAAGTAGTGAAGAGATTGTCCGCTTATTATTTTTTTTTATTCCAGTGACACTTAGACACTACACCAATGGTCCTCAACCTTTCTAATGCTGTAAACCTTTAATAGAGCTCCTGGTGTTGTGGTGATACCCCCCCCCCAGCCATAAAATTTTTTTTGCTACTTCATAACGGTAATTTTGTTACTGTTATGAATCATAATATAAATATCTCATCTAATGTAAATAAATGGTCTTAGGCAACTCCTGTGAAAGTGTTGTTCGACCCTCAAACGGGTTGGAACCCACAGAAGAGAACTGCTGTGTTACATAATCACAAGCCCTATAGGCCCAACCCCACCAACATCTTTTCTATCCTCACTGAACTCATAGAATCCTTGCTTCTCTCCAGAGATGATACTCCCAGCTTCCCTCCCTAGTTTGCCATGCTTCTCTGTAAAATTTTTAACCCACAGAAAGGTTTTTTTTTTCTGTTCTAGCTAACCATTAACCACTCTCAAAAGTGTGCAGAAGTGTCGCACTGTTAGCTACTCTTATTTGATCTTGTTTCCCCTCTAATTTAAATGTTTTTTGTTTGTTTGTTTGTTTGTTTGTTTTAGTCACTTACTTGTTTATTAATAGGGAAGGTATGAGCATCTGCTATGACATCCATTTGGAGGTCAGAGGACAATCTGGGAATGTTCTTTCCTTCCACCAAGTAGGTTCTGGGGATCAAGTTCTGGTTGTTGGCCTTGGTGGTAGGCACTTTACTTACTGAGCCAGATCGCTACCCCTTTTATTTTAATGCTTGCCCTCTTGCTGTCTCTCTACCTGGGAGCTCCCTAAGGATGAGGGAGCTATCCCTAAGGATAGCCCTTCTTTAAACTTGTCTGATGTGATGTGCACAGGCCCTGGCAGTGGTAACATTATGGCATGTGCTCAGTACCTGCTGTCGGAGAAAATGACTGATGTCTCTTGGCTGACTTTAGTGTTACTATCCCAGTGACCCTGCTGTGTAGTCAGATCACACGGTTATTTTAGCCATGTCTACTTGTCTGAAGGAGATCAGACACACGTCAATTAATATCCACCAGCACTGCTCAGGATCTCATCTGGACTGCTGAGTTTGGCATGGATGATTTATTTTATAAGACCAGCAACTATTTCTCTCTCAAGTCAGACAGAGGATGCTCAGTTCCTATCTCCCGATGAACAAGGACAGATGAGTCAGGAGATCCAAGGTTACTTGGAAGACACACTGGTTAGTCTGTTCCTATGACCAAGACCAAGATATAGGTCTTACTCACCTCTGTGTCAACAATCCTTTGCAAAATGACTTGTACCTAAACTACAAAACCTGCATATATAGATCTTAAATAATAGCTTTCACAAAAATTTAAATCCCAAGCTACTTACACTTGGACCCCATGACATCCCTTTTATCTTTACTTTGTTTTGTTGTCAGAGAAGGTTTAATGAAAAATGAGTCCTGACCAAGTGGAGGAATTGGGGGGGGGGGTAATACCTGAAGAGTGACAGCAGAAATGGACAAGTAACTGAAATTGGAGAAAATGCAATTATATGTGGCCAAGGCACACTTTGAGGAACAAATCATGGGAACATCAATCAATTACATGTCAAATTATTTCCTTCATTAATCTGTAATCACCCGGTCTTATTCATCTTTTCAACCCAAGAACACAGTGTCTTTTGTGTAGCGAACACTAAACAAATGTTTGCTGAATTGTCCTAAACTGTCAAACCCAGCCAGCAAATGAGCTCGTAACAAGAGAGGTGCCCGTCATTTTGCTCATGGAAGAGATGCAATCAGCCCATGAGTCCTTAGAGCAAAAAGGTCCTGTCAGTGTGTCTTAGCATCCTCTCTCTCATATGTACAAGGCTACATTGTATACAAGAAGACCAGCATTTTAAGAATAGGCATGTGGCCAGCGCATGCACAGGTTAAATTTTGAATCCAAACTTTGTACCATGGCCAGGACAATGTAAGGTAACTACCTAACTAGAGTTTGAGTGATTACAACCTCTAGCTCTGCTTCTGCCAGGAACTTGGAGGTCAAGATTCTTCAGCTCTTTTTTTTTTTCTCTACCCTTCAAGCTGTTGTGTGCCTAAACCAAGTTTCCTCAAGAAATGAATAACCTCTCAGAAACAAGGTGCTCTAAAAACAAGGATACTTTACATACATGAGGGCTCTCATTGCTCCCAGGTATATCTGTAAGTAGTGCATGGCCTAACTTTCTTGCCCCCATTTGGAGATGGCACAACCGTCCCCGACATTTATCTCCCTCTCTCACAAGCCCTGGAAGCAATAGGTGAAGATGCCAGAATAGCTCAGGGTCATTTTCTGTTTGTGTGAGCCTTCTGCCCTGTAGGCCCTGACAGCACTTCAGGATGTGCTTATGCAGCCCTAGTTTGTTGCCATGGAGACAGGAAGCTCTGCTTCTCTTCAAGCCTAAGCTAATGGTTTTCATCAAATCCTATTTCCTCTGAGACACATAAAAAATGCTACAATGCTTCTATCCATCTTTCCTCCTTAAATATGGAGCCAACAAACACACCTCACAGTTTTTCATCAGCATCTCAACCTCTGGGGATGGGGCTTTCAGTCATTGCCATACTTGATGTCCAGGGGACTTTTGCTTAGTGTAGGAAGGCATGTGTATCCTCCTTTTATTGCTGTATTTCTCCACTCCTGGAATCAGATCGGCACATAACATTCATTGTGTTCACAGGTCACAGAAGCCTGTTCCCTGGAGACAAAAATGTTCAAACCTCTATCCCCGATGGTTCATGTGTGAAGGCCAATGAAAGGCCCACGCCAAAGAGAGCTTTCATCCTTTCCAGAGGCACAGGCTCACTGATCCAGCAGGAGAGAAAGCTCATGACCCCCCCCCCCCACACACACACACAGGACCCAGTGGTGCCGTGCCTTCTGTAGACACCAGCGAAAATCCTCTAAATGCTGAGCAGTGCGCTCTGCACCAGAATCTAGAAGTGAAACCAGGACATAAGTATTTCAGCCCCAGCTCACAAGGTCCTTATTGTTAACACTCCTTTAAATGTCAGAATTTATTCACACCAGCTGTTCCCAGCTGCCAACACCACTTTCTAGGTTTCAGGTAGTAAAGAGGTATCTGCCAGGCCAGTAATAGTGCGGCATCTTCTTCCCCAAAAAAGTAGTCTCCCAGCCAGAGGGGAATTGATGGTCAGAGAACTGTCTCAGACCAAATATTCACAGACTGTAAGTACTCCTTCCCAGAGTCCCCCATTTCTTCTTCTCGACCATTTTACAGGGTTCTATCACATTTCTTAGTGTGACACAATTGGACTGGCTCAACTGCTTCCTTTTCAATCCTCCCATATCTGCTCCCTCCCATGTCAGTCTTTCCATGCTGGTGCTAGGTGGGTCCTTAGCCCCTCTGTCCATCCTACACTTTACTTCAAAACTGTTTTTTTTTTCTTTTTTTGCAAAGCAGTGCATACAGAACTTTAAAAGGCAAACAGTTTTGAAAGATTATAATGAAAAAATAGCAGCCCTCTTTCTCACCTTTGCCAACCCCAGAATCTCACTCTCCAGAGGCAGCCACTTTCAACTCTTCTGTTTCTTCTGGTATTCATTTCAAATTTTCTAAATATTATACTTAAAACACTGCAATTTCTTTATCTTTCAATTTTAGAAACTGCTTAATGATTTGCTTACCGTGGAACCTAAGATTTTGGTCTTTGATACCCTCTTCCCTTCCCCATACTCAGCCTCCCCCAATCTAATAAAGGCAATTGCGACACTGTGAGAGGCTAGCTCAGATTCAGCATCAACAATGGAAACCAGGTTGGCAGCTGAGCTACACCGAGGACTTGCTGTGTTTCTATTTCTTTCAAAGTAATACTTCTGTATATTGTGGAATTAAATGCTTAAGTTGGGATAATGGGAGGGGGAAGGAGACAGAGAGATTTATAGAGAGGGAATGAATACGAGATTATGTGTGTGTGGTTTGGACAAAAAAAAAAGTCACAGAACTCTTTAGAATACAACAAATCAAGAAATATATTCGTTTCACTTGTTTTCTAAAGATAGCATTTTAGGACTCCCTGTCACCCTATTTTAACCTGATCCTGATGCCCTCTAGGTCAATGAGAGTTGTTACCCTAATTCCATTTATTATTTTATGTGTTAATGTTTGTCTGTGTGTATGTCTGTGCACTGTTGCGTTCACTGTTGTGTGACTCTGTGTGTGTGTGTGTGTGTGTGTGTGTGTGTGTATACAGAGCCTGCAGATGTCAGATCCCCTGGGAGTTGAGTTCACAGATAATCGTGACCAGCCACGTGGTCCTCTCTTAACCTCTGAGCCATCTCCCCAGCTCCATCTCTTCCTTCCTTCCTTCCTTCCTTCCTTCCTTCCTTCCTTCCTTCCTTCCTTCCTTCCTTCCTTCCTTCCTTCCTTATTTTTAGTGACTCGTGTTCTTCATCAGCTTGTCCCCTAACGGTACCTAACAATGTAGCTATGCTGTCCATGAAAGTAACTGGCACTCTGGCTGGCAAAGCATTTGATCTTGAAAGTCATTTTCTTGTTAGGAAGTTTTAGGCGCTTCTGTGTTGCTTTCTAATTTTCAATGTTGCCACTGAGAAACTCACTAGCATTCTGATTCTATAGAACCAAACATTAACCCTGCGCCCAATTGCTAGAGGCTTTCAGAACGTCCTTTTCTCTGATGGCCTGAAGTTCATGGTGATTCACCGTGGTGTGATTTCCTTCTACAGGGTGTGCTGAGCGCTCAGTAGACATTTCACGGTTAATTTACACATCCGAGTTCTACCACCTGACTTCACAAGCTATTACAATCTTGCTAGTGCATAACTTTTCATTTGAATATATTTTCACACACTGTGTGTTTTATACATATACAAAAGTGAAAGCATATCACATTGTCTCCCTGTTTTTACTGAAACATTTCTAAAATACCCTATAGTCCACGTACACTCGGGATCTGCTGCTTTATTGCGACAGCATATGCCAGGGTATGCATCCAACAGTTTACCTATCTAATTTCCCAGCTTGGGATACCCCGGATCCTTCCCAAGCCCACTGCCAATGCACTGGAAATAACATCTTTGCACATGTCCCCACAGTACTTTTAATCTGGCAATGGTGAGTCTTTTAGTTCTGGGAACCTTCCTCATATTTTGCTATGTTAATTCTTTCTTCCCATTTCATTGTTCTCTTTATTAAACTATCTTACCAAAATTTTGGGAAGATGTTTTGAAACAAGGTCTTATTATGAAATCCAGGATGAACTTGAAAATGTGATTTTTTTTTCCCTGCTTCTGCCTCCCAAATGGGATTATGAGTACGTTTCCACCACCCCTTGCTCTTTGAGTCAGTCAGTGTCTCTCTGTCTCTCTCTGTGTGTCTCTGTCTTTTCTCTAACCTCACTTTCTAAGTGGTGTCCTCAATTTTATACTCCAACTTTACTATCTTTTTGATTTGATTAGATTTTTACATTAACTCAACTTTGCACTACTTTTACATTAATTACATTTTACACATATTTCCAACAGCTCTTCTTAATCTCAACGTCTTTTTGTAATAAGCTGTTATTTGTTATTTATATGTGAAATTATTTTTCTGTCTTTGCTGGTATCAAACGTGATCTTTTACATTATCTTTTACTACCTGCACTGCTCAGATTCACTCTCTTTTTTCTATTTATTATGCTGCTTAGGGACCCTCACGTTGGGCATTCTCTTCAAAGGCTAAGTATCCCTGGCTGTGTGAGTAATGGGAATGGAAACCCTACCTCCTAGGCTGTGGCTTGTGGGGTGTTGAGTGCAGTGGGCTGAGTGGCAGCCCCCTTAAAAAGACCATTCATATTCTAATACCTGGAATGCCTGAATGTTACCTTATTTGGAAAAAGAGTCTGCAGATACAGTAGAGTTAAGTGTATTCAGAAGAAGAGATCAAACTAAATTACCCAAAGATTCTAAATCAAAGCACAAGTACCCTTATAAGAGCAAGACTGGGGGAGATGACAGGTAGGGGAGAGGGAGAGCTGAGTAAGCACGGAGGCAGAGACTGGGGCTACAACATGGTGACAATCCGAGAAATGCCTAGGACCACCAAAGCTGGAAGAAGGACGAAATAATTCACTCAGGCAGTTGGAGGGAGCACAAGCCTGCCAGATCTGGAGCTTGTAACTCAAACACTATCAGGGAATAAAATTCCTGACCATTTCATGCTACCTGGATTGTAGTATTTATTGGGATAGCCATAGTGAGCTTTACTGGGGGGTGATGGAATAGGAACCTGTTTCTCTAATCTCATCAGACTGACAAATAGATAAATCTTTTCTTTTAAGACAGAAGCCCCACAAAAGAATCTTCTAACCTATTGCCAGATTGCTGCTTTTCTGAGAAAACAGAAGTGGGCTGGGGAACTGACTGTCAGCTTATGGACTGTCACTCACGCTCTCGTTTCCATGACAATGTGAAGCCCACCTTAAAATGCAGCAGGTGTCACTTGGCTGTCACCAACCCCTTGCTGATTTGAACTGCCACAGAGAGTAGGTCTCCTAATTTCTCCCGGGTTGGGGCCAAATGGGGCAGATACTTGCCAGCATTATCTAGAAACTGAGCAGATAAGTAAGGACTTTTCATCCAATCTCTTGTTTTTAACATCATGCATACTCCAACACTCAGGAATATATGCCATCTATAATTCCTGAGTCTTTCTTGGACTCAGAAGAGGAATAGGTCTGTCTACTTATTATCATTCTTCCACTGGAGGAACTTGAACTTCAGCTACTGTGGTGTCAACCATTTGTTGTGTAAAACAAGCCTTGTTCACATTCTCATCATCTGCTGCTCCTCTCATTTTCCTTATTCTTGTACCTTCTTAGTTTGTATTTTCTGCATTCATAGGCTCCAAAAATAATCACCAATTCGTTGCAGTGTGCCACACATAAACATAAAGACTACTATATCTACTATCATTTAAAGAGCTTACACCCACCCACCAAATCATCATCACCACCACCATCATCTCAACTGTGCTCAGGAAAATGTAGTGTCTCCTAAGATATCCACCTGGCTGAGCCACATTCCGCTTCTTCATACTCCATGCCTTTCCTCCACTTCTCCATCTTTGCTAGAGTGCACATCTCTGTGCACTTCTATCCTACGCTATTCTAACACGCATCTTATACACCATGCAGTTCCCAGCCCTGTTTGAAACCAACCCTAATGACTTCAGACTGCACAGATTTGGTCCTTCTCCCAAACAAACTGTTACGTTTTACATTGGTCAGTAAAAACGAAATTTGCACTCCCTGGTTCAAATGACAAAGACGTCTTCTCTGCAAAACGTGTTAGACGACGATGGGTAATATGAATCGGTATAAATATGAATATGAGTCACAGGTGTGAAGTGTGATGTCTAGTGCACTGCAAAGCAAGCAATTTTTTGTGGATAAAATCTATATCTTCCTTGACTTTATGTCCCTAACAACCAGCACAGTGTTTGACATGGAGTTATAGAATGGAGCTATGGATGGATAAATGAACTCACAAGATACTGTTTTCAGAACTATACACGACAGACAGATTTTTTTAATGTCTAAAAATTCATCAAGGTGATTAGAGCAATCATCTGTTGTTGTACTGAAGCAGCTAGAATAACGTTGGCACAAAGAGGCTGCCCAGGATCTTCTAAGCGAGGGTAAATGGGTGAACCTGTCATTAATCAGGAGGCATCAGCCCCCAGCTAGCAGCTCACAAAAGAAAGAGAGAAACACCCAGCTTACCCTGAAAGCACTCCCAGGACAAGGTTGAGAACAAAGAAGGATCCAATAATGATGAGGGGGATGAAATACAGCCAGTTCCAGGTGGCTCCTAAGGCATCATTGGTCTGAAAGAAAGAAAAAATGGTTTCTTAATATTTACAGCCATCTCCAAGAAGCAAGGCCCACATTCCGGCAGTGTCACACAGTGCGTGCTGTAACAATCACAATGCGATTCAATTAAGCATTATCTCACTCCCATCCCCCCAACATGTTATTATAAGACAACTCACATTTTGCCATGTGCCTAGTGAAGGTCCCATCAGCATCTCTATAATGTCCTGAGTGGGAAAATCCTAAAACTCTTACTTAGAAGATATGAAAACTGAATGGAAAAAAAAAGTTTTTTCCAAGGTTATAAAAAGGGAAATTGGCTTTATAATTCCTACTAACATTTAGTCTCAACCTTTGCACTTTTAAGCTAGATAGATTATCAAAACACAAGGGCAGGCTGTGCTCATCACCCTATCCCATGGATGTTGGCAAAGCCCTTAGTAGGGCTGCTTACAAGGAATTAGGTTTACACTTATCTTGCCCAGCTCCTGGGCTGACTTTCCTTCATCCGTTATGATCTAGTCCTACAGAGCTGGTCCAGGTCTGGCCCCAGCAAAGCCCAGAGCAGAAAAAAGGACTATACCTAGATTTCATATGAGTGATCATATGAGATCTTCTGATCTCTCCCAATCTCTTTCTCCACCCTTCAGGGGAGGCACAGTCATCTGTCTTATGGGTTCTTGTGCTCCAAGCTTGATGCAAAGTTGTTGAGGTGCCCAGTACCGAGGAAGGGTGACTTGTATCTTGTGAGACCCTTGAAACTGTACTGAGGTACTCTTTCTAACACCCTTGTCTCTCAACAAAGGGCTTCTCTTTTTCATTGAGTTCTCCCGACCCAAGTTATTTCAAAGGTATTTTCTGGATTTGCACTTCACATATGCAGACCTCTGAACACCCCCTCCCCACCTCCACCCCTGTGCCGCCACCCAGCCCAAACCTTCATGCATCACTTTCAATATCCATTTGAAACTCACAACAGATGTTTTATCCCCAGTTCATTAGGGGAATCAGGACCATCCAGATCAAATGCCAGACCTGAAGCTAATGTGCTGACTTAATAAAATTAAAGCCAGAGCTCAGCATGTCTGTAGCAAAGTGTTGGCCTGTCCCTTCTATGTACATCTTTCTCTTTCACACTACTAAACCCTAAAAATATGTTTTAAAGTGGTTTGTCTTCATGTTGGTTGTGGACTTTTTTAAGCCAATCTTTTTTTTTTTTATTTTCTTCCCAATTATTTCATTTTTTTCCCCATTCACCATCAAGCCACATAACGTATCTGCTGATTGATCATGGCTGCTGTCACTGGACAGTCAAACCTCCCATTAAAAATAATCTCTAAGCCAAGTCCTTTTGGCAAACTTGTGCCTTTTGTTTTGGCCCTGCATTGCTCACAGTTCAGATCAGTGATAAACCAAATAAACCATAAGAAGTTTGTTTTGTTGTTTTATATTGTTTTCTTTTGTCTTTTCTGTATGGAACAAAGTTCTGCTAACTTCAGTGTCTGAGATTTAGGTCTTTGGCTGATCCAAATTTTGGTTAAATACAAGTAGAGAGGACATGAGGCAATTCTCAGAGAAAGTCCTATATACAGAAATTTTAATTCAGCAACATGGCTGCTCTGTCCACAGATCACATCCAAAGACCTTCTAGGTCTATGTGATCCAGCTGGAATGCAGACACATTCTGGATTACAGTATGATCTGGCTGGATACACCCTTAGTAGATATCTTCAATATAAACAATGAAGCTTTGTAAGGTTAGTTTATAGAAGGAAGCAGCCATGTTTAAAAGTGATGTTTATTTGAGGGGCAGACAAAGTGATGAATTAAAGAAAGATTTGACACAATGAGTCGGAGATAGAATAAGCCCAACTCTCATAAGAACAGGCAAGGAAGGATGCTACTTAAGGGTAACACAGGGAGAGAGAAGAGTTTTTTACTGGGACAGTTTTACAGAGACAGGTTGCATAGAGAACAAGCTAGATGCAGGTAAAGATAGAATGAGCAGGAAAATAAGAAGCCAGAAAGATTAAAACATATTGCCAGAATTAGTTTGAGGCTAGGAAGAGTGATTGAGTCAGAAACCGAGAGAAGCCAGTCTGAATCCGTCAGCTTGGAGAGGAGTTGAACCAGCCAGCAAGAGTTCAGAAAGAGCTAAAAAGGCTTAGGCACGACTCATTTCATCCCCTCACCTGAGGAAATAAAAACATTTACAGTTGTGTCTCATCATCACAAGGAGGATACAACAGAACCAGATACTAAGAGCCACAAACAGTGTGAAGGACAGGGCAAGGCAGGTCTGTCTGACTGAGGCACGGGCCTTGCGGTGAGCTAAGGAAGAAACTGATGATCACTGTGAAGCTAGCTTTGTCTGCCTTCCTGATCAGGAGTCAAATATTCTTTAAAGCCTTGTTAACTTACGTGGTTCACCAGTGGTCCAGATTAACACAATCCATTTGCTTTGTGGTTTTGCCAGTCCCCTCCAGTGTTCTTTGGCAGTAGGGACTTAGTTTACAGCAAGCACTCAGATCAGAGCTAGCCGCCCATACAGGTGTCAGTATCAGCAGAGGCAAGGATGGAGTTGTAGCTTTTGAGGTGTCTCTGATCTCCAACTGAGCAATGGTTGAATAGCCTCTACGGTGGATACAGAGCGAAGCCTGTGCAAAATATTGTGTTTTCTGTCTACTCCACATTGCTGTGATTTGTAAAAGGTAATGATGGCATTTTGTGGAAAATGGGTTTGGTAACCAGAGAAAGTTAGGGAATACAAATAATTATGTATGTCTCACAGCCAGTGGAAAAAATTGCAAAAATAAAAGGCACTTTGCTTACTTTAGTATGCCATTTTATAAATTTTCTTGGTTGGGAAACCTCTTTTTCAAAGAAAAAAAATCTATTAATACATCAGGGAATATCACCTATGTGAAATAGGGATAAAAGAATCTCCCTTATTCGCTAAGAGTCTGGAATTATCCTTCCTAATTCCTCTACGAAAGATGCAGGATAAACAGTATTGGTCCAGTTAGAGTTATGTGAGAATGTTTTGGGGTTACTTTTAACTATCTGAATATTTTAATATCTGGAACATGACAGAGCCTTTGGCCCACAGAGAAGTAATTAATAAATGGCCACATTTTTAATATGATGACTCTCCTGTTTAAAAATAGATCAATACAAATTCATTCTGATAATACTCTGTACATCTGTGGAATTTTCTCTGAATTGCTCCATGTGTCATCTAGCTCAACAATGGAGCATCCTGGAAGAAGGAAAAGGAAGAAGGGGAAGAGAAGGGAGAAACAGGTAGCAGTCAAGTCATCAGCCCCAGCAACATGATGTCCTAGGAGTTAAGGAAAAGCCAGCTTAAAAGTTTCTTTAGGAGGGAGTAGCTTTGACAGCCCTGCCATTACTCACAACCTTTCAACACTGTTGCTACACTCCTGTTGAGCAGTTTCCTGCTTGCCCTTCTTCCTATTTTTTTTCCAGCCAGGTGGCTTCCCACCTCTTCACATTTATTATGGACATTCCTCATCAGAAAGTGGGCAAGCAAAGGACTTCACTCACGCTTCGCTCCTTCAAAATGGCAAGGTTCTTTCAGATGCTAAATGGGGCTTTCATCTCCTTCTGATTCATCATTATTAAAAACTTAAAACTGTCCAGTGTAGGAGAGATGTCTATATTTTATGTGTATATTTTGAGATTTAAAAGAGAAGCAATCAACAACTCTGAAGGCAGCAAGCATCCTGATACTGTTCAAAGTGGGAGTCAGGATACTGCTGCCAGTGTGGCCACAGAGTTTGGTCATTTTCTCTTGTGCGGTCCAGGTGACTCACTCAAGAGGGAGTGTTGCGGGGGGGGGGGTCAGGGAGCAGAGCCTGGAGAAAAGGAGAAGCCCTCCTTTCATTCTTCATTATGTCTGTGACTGTCACAGTGCTCAAGCCACAGGGGTGCCTGTAGGGAGGACACCTCATCGGGATTACAGGGGCCTCCCACTTGCTAGTGCTTAGATGGGAGATGAAAAGGTGGAGTAGCAGGCCTCACGTACTCATATGACATGCTCAAACCTCATTTTGACCTTTTGCCCTTTAGAGCCAGAGGATATTCTTCTCCTGGCCTTGGGGAAGAGAACTCCAGCCGAACCTGACACTGGGACTTGTGCCACTGTCCTCTCAAAGATGTGTGGCTTTTATTTGGCCTTGGTCTAGGGACTGTACCATTATCTTTTATTGCTCCAAAGCTCCTGATTTGGATAGACCCGTACCGCTGTTTTCACAAGCTTGCAAACAGCCTTTTGTGAACTTCCCAGCCTCTGATCAGGTGCATTAATTCTCCTACCAAGCCCTTTCTCCCATGCCCCATTGTTTTTCTCTGGAGCACCCTAACATGCCTACCGTGCGACAGCTATGAGAGAGAGCATTTCAAGGAATCACTGTCCTTTCCTTTAAGGGCTGATGCTCTTACAATACACGGTAATTTCTCTGTCTGGCCCTTCTCCTAATGCCAGTCTAGCTGTTCCTCCTCCTTCTCACCTGTCGCTTTGCCAGATGACACACACACACACACACGCACATGTGCACATGACAGAGGTGATGACAGACAGAGAGCGACGTCTGGGGGTGGCAGCCCCACCTGCACAGGAGCGCTCTGCGGGGGCCACTCCTGACATGGTGGGAATGTGTTTCTCTGGGAACCTGCCTGATCGGGGGTGGTAAGCTCACCCACTCCCTATGTAAACAGGCACACATGGCAATTATCACATTAATCTTTGGGGGTGGGCGGGGGGAGATGCAGGAAGATGGGGCAGGAGCAGCCAGACTGGAGAGAAAGGCAGGAATGGAGAGAGCAAGACAAAGGGGTCCCCATGGTTCTTCCTGCCTGAGGACGTATGTGCAGAAGAACTCTTACCCATCTCTATGGAGAGCACAGTGAAGCACCTGTCAGTCATCTCCTGCTTCTCACAGCAGCTCTGAGCCGAGAGGCTCAGCTACCCATGACACACGAATGTCTGAAAACATCTGGAAAGAAGGAGCAGACTAAAGAACTCTTTGGAAAAAGTCTTTGAGGAACCCCTCCTTCCCAGGCTGTGGGCAGTACTAGCTGGAAGACCGCAGCCAGATGGCAGAGGGTCTTCTTAGCTGGAGCCCAGCTTCCACTTGAGGCTGGGGGAATTCTCTATCAGAGTTTTGCCCACCTCTGTCAAGCATTAGCACATCCTTGGTCTCCACTTATCAGGTGCCGGTGGGAATCCTGAGTTGGGACAAAGGAAAATGTCTCCAGAATTTCTAAATGGTTTGCATGGAAGGAAAAGAAGCAGCTTCAGAGTAAAAACCTCTGGCCTTGTGGATCCATCTTAAGTAGTTCACTAATTACTAATAGCTCAGGTTGGAAGATGGTTGGAGTAGCCACCAGTCTGTCCAAAGACCTGTTGTCTCAGCCAATGTACCTCTCCAGGGACTCTGCTAACCACTCCCAAGAAAAGGAACATGGCAGTGGAATGTGAATACGGATCAACAAATAACTTCTGTCACGTTCCTGTACCAGGCTGGCTAGACCTCCTCATCCCCCACTTCCTCCTAGCACCAAGCATGAGGGCCTCCTTCCCACCCCAAGTGACTTTGAGTCTCTCTTTCAGAACTCAAATAATTTCATCCTACACATTCATGAACCACCTGCTAAGGAGCAAATTCTTTCCTTTAAAGATAAGTGACCAGGCAGAACAGCCCCAGTCTTGGCCACCATGGAACTTGTAGTAAAATAAGGAATACCCATGTGAACTAGATAAACACACAAGTACAGTTCTAAATGAGGTCAGCGTTGTGAAGGGACCAGGGAGCGCTCAGGCATGTGATGGGTTCACTCTGGTCGACAAGAAGGGATTGATTTATTTTAGAGAAAGAATCTTATGAATGAAAGCAAGGTGTGGTGTGCAAGAAAGAAAAGAGTGCCTTCTTTGAATGAATGCTACTGTAGTAAGTATCTCCTTTTGCCCAATATGTAGATATTCTGAAACATGAAATATCACAGGCTACCTCTTGGTTGAATCTTTTCAAAATGTACAGTCAGTATCTAACAGCCCTTGGGCCTCTTCTAGCTACCATTTTCCTTCCTTAAATGTAACCAAGCCCTGACTCCTTTAGCTACCCATTAGACAAGACTCATTTGGTTACTGCCATGTAACCTTCCCTACTTTAAACCATCCATAGGAGTCAGTGGTCTGGGTATGACAGAGTTTGTGCTGCTCCTGGCTAGGTTTTCTACCTATGACCTACAAGGATATCCATCTCCCAGCTGCTGTAGCTGTTAGCTGGGAGCAGCTCTCACACTGGCCTCGTTCTTGCCTCCACCTCAGAAAGCTGTCCCCAGCTGAGAGACCAGCCTCACCATGAACTTCATGCTATGCCCTCATGGTGCTGGTGGGAGGACCTGAAACGAAGCAGCACTGATTGTCTATCTTCCATCAGCTGGGATGCATTCACAACCTGAAACTGCCTATGGAACAAGGCCGATGCCAACACTCCTGAGACCACATCTCTGCCTCCCTTTCCCCAACCTAGCTACTTTTCTCATAATCTCTCAGGAACTTCCTAGTAGCAGTTCCTCTCTAACCACTTCAGTAAGCACCCCATTCCCAGAGTCCACTTCTAGGGAATCTGAGTTGAGGCGTTGCATGCATTCCTTACGAGGGCTTTGCCCAACCTTAGTAGGCTGGCAGCACCTGAGTCACAGCTGCTTTGTGACATTTCTATCAACAGAGCCGCCATGTGCTTCTGTCACCCCATGTTTTAGGAAAATGACACAATGTGCAGTCTATCTTACAAGCTGTTGGATATTCTGAATCCCATCCATGGATCATCGAAGCTGGTTTCCTGCAAACCTGGAAGAAAATTATGAGCTAACATGGCCTAATCAATCACTCTCTAGAAGAAAAAACTGACACCTACAGAAGCAGAATGGTTCTTGTGAGGACACAGGCAAATTACTGAAGGACCTGGGGCCACAGTCTGGAGCCGTAATGGCTCAGTTTCTTGAGAATCTGACTCCTTTTTTTTTTAATCCAGTAGCACCAGAACAATTGAAATCAGTCCCACCCATACTATCATCACCTTCCAAGGCAATGACTCTCAACTTACAGGATGTCACAGATCAGAAATCCTGCATATCAAATATTTACCTTCCATTTATAACAGTAGCAAATTACAGTAATGAAGTAGCATTGAAATAATTTTATGGTGGGGGGTCATCACAACATAAGGAACTGTATGAAAGGGTTACAGCATTAGAAAAGTTGAGAACCGCTGCTCTAAGGGAAAGCAAACACAAACAGGAAAGTTCACACTGGGAACCTACAATTGGAAAGCAGCAGCTATCTTCCCAGCCTTCAGCAAGGAAGGAAAATTCGAAAGCAGGTGGAAGGAGAGAGGACAGAGAGCTGCTAGTGAGTTGGCTCCAGGAGGCAAGTCATCTCCTTATGTCTCAGGTCCTGGAGCTTATCTCGTAAATGTGCCGAGTCCACACAAAGAAGCGCCAAGGCAGCACCTGGCTGAGCCAGGAGCTGCTATGAGTAGTTTAGGCTGTCTTCAGAGTATGGTCACCCCAAGGTCCTTGAGCTTGATAGTGCTAACATCCCCCATCGGCCTGGAGGGTCAGTAACTGTCATGAAGGAAGCAGCTATGTCTTTTTTTCAGTTACACAGGTAAAGCTAGAGCTAGGATTCTGCCTTCCAAAGCAGTCTTCAAAGCCCTTGTGGTCTACACACCCTTCTTAGTACTCAGTCTTACAAGGGGCCACAATTCCCATCATTGTTTTCTATGGAATTATTCTTGTCATAAGATTCCATTTGGAAACTCTATGAAGTTTGAGGGCATGATGAAGACAGCTCTGCTCAAGGACGAGGCTACTGCAGTCAGATCTTATGAATACTGTGATTTAAGCAAAGAGAAAAGTTAGAGGTGTCAAGCAAAGCTTTGGGGGACTTTTCTGTCATCTGGATTTGGAAAAAGAACATTTCTATTGGCTAATTGAAAGAAAGACATTCCAAGGAAAGGGAGATAGATGGTAATGAGAAATCTACCAAGGGTTGCATCAGCAGTAGCAAGTAAGGCAACATAGGATATAAAGAATCAGGCCACAGGGACCCTCACTGGTAGACTGAAGTTCACAGATCTGCCATTTTCCAAGAGTTCTTCCCTTTTGCTCCCTCATCTATTCCCTTCTTCCACCAAACCCCTAGTCTTTTCACACTTGGAAACTCTGCTCAGTATTTGTAAGGCTTTCCCTAAGCACATGACTTCAGGATTGCCCTCATCAATTAGGCATACCTCATAGTTGCACATACATTCATTCAATGCGTCTGAGCAGGTACTGTGAATAAAATCAACGAGAAAGAAAAAATAGTACTCAAGGGATTTAGTATCCATCAGAAAGCTAAGTCAGGATTTTTTTAAAAAAGCAATTTAAAATTCAGCCTTAAGTACTACTCTTAGGCATTTATTCATACTTACAGATCTATTGTATATGTGTCCTGTCTCTTTTACATACTGTCCTTCCCTTCCCATTTGGGCTAAATAGTTTTTAGAGAAAGAACCTTATCTCGTATTTCTCTACCAATGCCAAAGATATCATTCTACAAGCAGGAGATGCTCAATAAGGTTGTTGACTAATAGAAGATTGGAAATCTGCTGGCATTCGCCTGCTTCACAGGCCTATATGACTTTCCTTCTCTCGTAATAAATACATCACTTGCACAATGGCATCTCTGTTGAAACACAGCAGGTATGCTTAGCTAGCTCAAATATTCAGCATAGTATGTAAGAGCAGACACCCAAGAAAAGAAGCTTCAGACAATCATTTTCCTTGGCTTTTACTCTTCCTTCTTGCCAGATTCTGAACAGAAGGTAAATTAATTTATCACGGAAGTTATCTGTGTTAATTAACAATTGCACATCAAACCTTAGGCGATGCCGGTAAGCCTCCCTGGCTTCCTGAAGAAGCTCCAGGGCGATCACTTTTAGTTTTTTTGTGGTTCCAGGAAGGAGTCCTACTTTTCAGTAAGAACAGCTTGAAAGCAAGGGCACATGGTTCATGAGTTTTTGTTTCTCCAGGACTCAAGCCAGCATCTCTGGAAAGCATGCTCCGTAGATTTCATTGGTGCTGATGCTGTGATAATGGAATGCAAGATACCTCCATGTCTGCTTACTGCCTGAGACATGAGAAGATGTAGGTGAAGTTCTCAAAGATGTGATGACAGATCAGTTTCCCATGGGACACTGGGCTACAGGAATGTACAAGATTCCATTTCTCCCCCCTGTTGGCCACTGTAGAATTTAGGGGCAGTCACAGTCTAAATGTCAGCCCTCTTTACTTTTGTGAGAAGCCTCATTAAAAAAATCAGGGTCCTACAACTACCACTAACTCCTGTGCCAATGGCTATCTGAAGGGGAATTCATCCTTTCAGTACGTGTCCATGTGAGACAATAGATGAAGATCTAGTCCCATCCCAGCTCAATATGTTTTGTACCCGGCCCCTGCCCCCAGGTTCTATTCTCCTACTTCTCATCTCTTGAGTTCCACACTCTGGTTCACTCTGAGGCTGCCCTCACAGAAATTCATGTTGATTCTTCCCTTTCCTCTGAGATATATCTAAAGCTCAATTCAACCCACCATTTCTATTTACTTAGGGTACCCATCTGAAACAGAACACAGGTAATAAAATGATAATGGTTGTTTTTCTACAACCTGAGAATGGTGGAGAGAATTCCTTTGTATGTTTACTATTTGTGGCACAACTTTCTAGTTCATCCAGGTAGGATGTGATAGGGTCAAAGACAGTGAGAATCACAAGAATATACATAAATTGTCCAAAGGCAGATACTCTATCTGAGACGCTAGAAAAATGATTAAAACATCTTAAGGTATTGTCCTGTGACTCATACCCTGAAGTTCCACATAACTGAAGAGATAAAAATAGTTGTTACTTCTTCTTGTTTAAGCAACTACTCCAGGCTGGACACTCAGCCAAGGACATAGCATATACTGGCTCTAATCTATACCCGCCCATATGCTAAATACAAACAAGGAATCCCTGATATAGAAACAAAGCCAACCACCCAGGGCTAATGAAGTCATAGATCTTGGAGAAGAACCTACAACTGTCATTTTACTAAAACTGTCATTTTACATAATCCCTAACTACACTCTAAATGTTTATCCTTATTCCTACTAATAAGTACAATTATCACTCCTCATCAAGGAAACTTCTCTTGGCAACAGAGACCAATACAGAAAACCACAACTGATCAAAATGCGGAGTTGTGAACCCAAGACCCAACTGATAAATCTATAGCATAACTCCTGCACCTAAGGCAGAGATTATGTCATTTAAGGCAGAAAGGTTGTAAGAGCCAGAATTTTACTATGACATTGTGTCTCCCAGAAATATTGGAGAAGGTATACTTATCAATCTCTGCAATATGACTGCCAAAATTTGACCTGAACGAGGACACCTAAAAGTATGTTAATGTGAAAGTGAGAAAACACAGGAGGCATCAACCCTAGACAGATAGCTACAGGCAACTAGAGACTGAGAGCTGGAGAAATAGTCTTCCCAAGGGAAGAGAACATTGATTGATTATCCAATAACCAATAGTCATCCCCCAAAGCATTTACATATAAGTAACATTGTGCAGATAGAGCAGGTTGTATTCAATAACATACAATACAAACACATACAAATGTACGCGTGTTCACGTGTGTTTGTGTAAAAACAATTAAAGAAAAAGAGTTCATGATTTTAAAGAGAGCAAAGAAGTGGGAGATGGAAGGAAGAAAGGGAAGTGGAAATAATGTAATTATATTATAATCTCAAATTTAAAAAAATGTAATTCAAAAAGATAAACAAAAATTCAATAAGGGACACAATGTAGGCATGGCAAGGCTAAGGGATTGGCTCAAGATCTCCGGGTTAACATCCTAAGAAGCCAAAACCCACACCTAGATTTGTTCTTTTCTTCTGTCAGTGCACTGTTACCTGGGCTTGTGGGCGGGGAAGAGAAAGAATTAACAGTGTTGTTTCCACTTGGAATATATTTGAGAACAAAGCTACAGGTGCAGGTGTTCACAGCAGCAGTGTCAGCAGGCGAAACGGTTTCTGACTATCAGAATCCTTCCCAGATGGGATGTCTCCACTCTGCACCCTGACCTCATGGTTTCTTCTCTGCCATGGAAGCCTGATAGATTCGGAAAACTGCCACAGCCAGTCCTGTGGTTGGCTGTACAACTGCTATTCTGCTACCAGGGAGATCTTGCTAGTCCTCAGAGCAGGGGGGACAATGTCATTTCTAACCCATGAATCGTCCCTTCTTAATATACCTCAGTGGCTGTCCTGGCCAAAGCCTCTAGTGTGTCTGAGCTCACCTAACCTGTGAAACTTCTGCCAGGATCTGCCAAATACAAAACCACAGCTGTTGGGGTAATCTCTTGTACACTGTGTGAAGGCTGTCTCTGTATATTCAAATGCGGATTGCTGTGCTGACAGAGAGCTGAGTATCAGCAGGATTTTGGCATTGTTGTTCTACGGCTCATCACCTTCATCATATCTTGTTAACACTCTTTCTCCCTCACCTGTGGCTTGGCGTAATAAAGCTCTGAGGGCCCATAACTAGGCAAGAAATGGAGGGTGGGGCTTTTGGGCTGAGAGAGGGTCTCAGTGAAAAGATTTGCCAGTGGGATATGGGGAGGACAGTGCCAGGCTGAGAAAGGGGGTGGGTGGGAACAGAACAGGCCCATGTGGCAGGACATAGACGAGGATTAGTCAGGCTGAGAGTCTACCTAGCTATGGTGTCCAAGCTTTTACAAATAATAATAAGTCTCTATGTCTTATTTTAAGATCTCGGGGGTGGGGGGTGTCCAGAAAGTCCTGCTATACACAGCTTCTTGAGTGCCATATTCTTTCCTATCTCTGTGTTCTTTGTTCATGCTGCTGCTACACTATGGGGTGCCTGCCTCCCCTTTTCTACCTGAAAAGTTTGGACTCAAAACCTGAATGAACATGAAGCCTTCCCAGAGGCTATTACACTTGGGCTTCCTGTACTGAGTCCCAATACCCCATGTAGCTCTCCCCAGTCATCACTGAAGGTAGCCTACAGTTCTCTACCATTAGGCCAAACAACTCACCCACAAGGAACAGGTGGATCTAAGTTCTCACCCCAACTTAGCTCTCAGTAGGAGCACAGAACATGTTTGTTGAAAGAATAAATATTAATCAACTTAATGGGTGGCGCTGGTTATATCTGAGGTAAGATATGGAAAGATACTCAGTTAGCAATACTCTGGCTGGACAATGCCCCTGTCATTCCAGCACTGGGAAAGCCGAGTCAGGTAGATCACGCTGGGGCTTTCCGGACAGCAGTTTGAACCTAATGAGCTAGTTCCTGGGACCAGTGAGAGACCCTGTCTCACTCTAACAAGGTGATTGGCACCTGGCTGATCTCTGGCCTCTCCATGTAACCATGTGTAAGAATGTAAGCACCCAAAAGTACATGTATTTACACACAAACATATGTATACACAGAAAACAAATAAACCTGAGGCTCCCATAAGTGAGGGAGGAGGATAGGAGGGGGAATTGGGGATGGGGGGGTGGGAAAGAAGGAAGAGGATGAGAGAAAAGTTTCTCAAAGAGTTAATTGAATGTGTAGAGATTTTTCTGTGACTAAGAGGGCATAGGCAGTAGATGATTAGAGGGAATTTTATCAGGGATTATCATTTAATAAGCTCTTCCTGGGTCTATCTTTACCATAAAGAATAACTTCTAATCCTCCCCGGAAGAGAGAGGCTCTAGCACGCTTATCTCTGATGAGCTGGGAAAGGATTAAAACAAGACTGCTAGACTCTGCCCTCTCATACAGTGACACTCACAGCTGTATGTGAAGCTGAGCAGGGAGATAGAAAAGACAGCTCAGCTGGGCATGAACAAGAACTATGACTCTTGGAGGGCTCCAAAGACCCGGGGAACTCTCCCTGATTTCAGAAAAACACATGTAGCAATCCTTGTAGGTATGGGGATCAAGGAAGGAACAGAAAGCCCTTTGTAGGGACATCAGAAAGCAATGCTTCACTGCCTTCTAAGAAAGGCTCAGCCAGTACTACAGCCTTACTGTACTGGGTCCTAGATGTGATGGCGCAGAAAACATCCTCCAGACCAACCCTGGGTTTCTGTGTGGTCAGGCCAGGCAAGGCTAAGCTTGCTGCTTTCACATCCCAGCCTGCAGGCTGGCTAGAGGTGCTCCTTTTTGGAAAATGATTTAACTGTCAACCTCACAATCCAATCCCCAAAGTTCATAGGATTCACTTTCAAAGTCCTAGCCATCCTTTAAAGCCTCATATCGCATCTCGGTGACCTAAAAGTCTGCAATGTCCAGAGCGGCCTGCTTCCTCTGGCTGATGTCACAGAAGCTTTCCAGGTATGCTTTGGCATCCTTTAACCCCCATATTTAAAAAAAAAAAAACCTGTCCCTCATCCTCTTGGCTAAATGCTGGCAATTTAATCTGAATGATATGACTGAGAGAAGTTTCTCTAGGGCAATTCTGTAGATTGTATTCTAGAGCAATAACTCAATGTTGGAAATGAGAGTCAACGTTTCATTAAGTTATGTACATTTCATCCACATCGGCGCGAAATCTCAGCCTCCTCAACAATCCTTTGAGGTAGACAGAAGTACTGCCATTTCTTTCCTCTGATGAGCATGTGAAAGGCCCAGTGGTGGAATTACTTGCCAAAGACTGTGCAGAATGACAGGGCAGGAAAGCCAATATATTCAGGACTTGCTACAGTATTTGAAATAGTGTACATGTTCTACAAATTTTAGATTTCACAATTGACTTAAATAGGCAAAGCCTAATTCCCTCCAGACAGTCTTAGGCCTGGGAGAATGAATCACTATTAATTATCCTCTCACCTAAACTCACCTTGCCAAGAGCAAAGAAACAGTTGCCCATTTCCAAACCTCTTCTATTTTGCTACCCATAGAATAATAAATTGTTCATTGTAGCATATAATATTTCCTGTCTTCTATACATATCCATGAACTCTTGGAGAAGAGGGTTTTTCGCATTTCTCTACATATCGAGTGTCTGCCAGTGAAAAGGCATTCAACAAATATGTGATGTATGAAAGAATAGGCCCAGTCATTTAGAATCAAAGTGGAAAGGACTATTCTAGTCACTACTAATTTCAACTGAGCAATCTCAGCCTGGAGCAGAGGTTCCCAGAGCATGGCCCCTAGGCTTGGAGCATCAGCATCAGTACCATCTGGGACCTTGATGGAAATGCATAGCCCTGTTCCCAGCACCACCTCCAGATAAGACCTCTGCAAAACCTCAGCAATGCACACTTTAACATGGCCTGCTGTGGGCTTAGAAACTCAATTCCAGCGGTTTGGAATTGACAGTTGGAGGTAGGGTTTAATTCATGAACTCTCTGCTCTCTCCAAGAGAATACTGCTGTAAAGAAAAGGCTTCAAGGAGAAAGACACAGTGATCAGAGACACCTCCTAACAAAGGCAAGACCCTCCTCAAATGCCAGTAGACTTTCAACCTCCATAACTATGAGCCAAAAAAGGAATCTATTCCTTATAAATTCACTTAGTCTCGGGCATTCTGTTAGAGCAGCTAAGGGTATCCAAGCTTTAGACACTGTAAAACAACATTGTTGTCCATAAATATGTTGGGTCATAGTCGCACTTTTTCTGGGATGTATGTGGCTTGCTGTCCACAGGCTGGACATACCTTTTACAGGGATGCCTGGTTAAAGGTGCCACTCCAAAAGAAAGATCAAAAAGTGTCAGAGTGTACCATAGTAACATCAACTGCTATACAGATGCAGGAGAGAGAGAGAGTGCACACACTGAGCAAAGAGAACGACTGAGGTTGAGTAGGGAGGAGGAAAAATGACAGAAGGCTGTGAGGAGACACGAAGAAGCTGCAGAGAAGGAGTGGGTGAGGAGATTGATTCATCTTGCAACTCCCTGCACATGAAATAGGTTCATGATCTCAGCTGGGTGCTGCCATAGCAACAGGCACAACCCCTCCTACCACCCCTTCCAGGATGACCAAGCATTAGGCACCCTCCCCGGGGCCCCGAGCCCTGCACAGCAGAGGCTTGAATTTTAGTTGAAAAACCTGTGAAGAAGAATTGAAGGGAGGCTCTTCCCAGCTGGGTGCTGCGCCCTACCCACCTCCCTAGAGAGGCTGGTCCTAACAGGAGAGCAACTCGGAGCTCAGCCTACCGGAAGCACACCTATTGGAAGGCAAAGTAGAGACACCAAGGTGTGTCTTTAGCACCCCAGGCCACACTATAGCACAGGCCTCCTAGGACGGACTTAGGACATGCAGTGAGAAAGAAAACTCATCTGAGCTGCAGGTTTAGCACAGATGGTACAAGGCAGGAGACGGGCATCAGAGATCCAAGAAGAGCTATCCTGAAGACGATGGGTGAGGACACCCCCATGGGAAGAAATTACAGAGAACTTGCGGAAGAGTTCAAGGTCAAAGATTCCAGTGGGAGAACACCCATGTGGGTAGTGTGGAACGGAAGGCTCACTAGATTGCCTTCACCCTTTGCTGAAGATGGCTAGAGCCCCTGCAGGGCACATGCCCAGAGAGCAAACATCTAACCGGGATTTCTAATAATGAGAAGATTGGCTGCAGAAGGGGAGACTGAGATAATCAAAATACACAATATTCCACGCCCTTGATGGGGGAAAAAAACTTAGCAAAAGCAATCTTGCAGCCAATTAGACATTAAAATTAAGATATAATTGCTGTTGCTATGTTTGTTTCTAAGAACCGTGTTATGATTAGACTAACAAGCTAGTGTTAGAACTGAGAAAACTGCATGGAGGACTTTGTTGCTCTGTTTTTCCTTCCAAGGAAAGGAAGCAAAGGAGAAAGGACAGGATTAGTTTGGTTTTTTTGTTTGTTTTGTTTTGTTTTTAAAGTTCAAATTTTTAATTTTTTTTTTTACTTATTACAATTTATTCACTTATTACTATCCCAGCTGTAGCCCCCTCCTTTTCCCCTCCAATCCTGCTCTCCCTCCCTCATTTCCTCTCATGCCCTTCCCCCAATCCACTGATAAGGGAGGTCCTCCTCCCCTTCCTCTGACTCTAGCCTATCAGGTCTCATTAGGACTGGCTGCATTATCTTCCTCTATGGGCTGGAAAGGCTGCTCCACCCTCAGGGGGAGGTGATCAAAGAGCCAGCCATTGAGTTCATGTCAGAGACAGCTCTTGTTCCCCCTACTAGGAAACCCACTTGGACACTGAGCTGCCATGGGATACATCTGTGCAGAGGTTCTAGGTTATCTCTATGAATGGTCCTTGATTGGAGTATCAGTCTCAGAGAAGACCCCTGGGCCTAGATTTTTGGGTTCTGTTGCTCTCCTTATGGAGCTCCAGGAAAAGGATTAATTAACCAGCGCTTTGTTCAGGGTATCTGCTCTCAGAAGGCTGTCTTTGGTCAGCATTGAGTCCTTGAGCTTGTGGTAAGGACATGGGTCATATTGGAAGAGTTTCTTTTAAGCCTTACAGGGAAGGCTTTTTAAGGCTTTTTAAGGGAAGTCATCATTATCCCCATTTCACAGATGGAGAAACTGAGATCAGAAAAAGTCACGCAAACTGCCTGACTTTGTGACATGCTCATTTACTTATGGTGAAGGATACAATTCTGTACATAACAATGAAGGGCAAACCGGTAGGTCATAAATTATACAAGGGCTATGATATCTTCTCCAGCCAGACTAGTATCTGCCTCGCTGGACACATTGTTTCTGCAAGACACTGTAGTTGAAGACACTGGCCTCACCTGTCATTAGTTCTGAGACACTGGACAAATCACTTACTCCCTCAATACTTCCATTTCTCAATTCATCTCACAGAAATGATCATCACTGTCGTGAAATGGTTATATGAAGATTAAGTGAGCAATACAGTCTGGTAGTCACCAGCTCCCGCGCATGCTGGGCTGCCCTGTAATGGTTGTGCAATCTTAGGTAAGTTACTTGACTTTTCTGTCTTAATTGCTTCGTCTATAAAATGTACAGATTAGGCACAATGACTCCCAAGGGCTTGGTGGCTTCAGGAAGGGTGAGCAGAAGGCCCTCAGAAGTGTGCATTGTAGTGATGAGGACGCATCGGAAGGCCTGCTGTGCACACCATGGTGGTGGCACCTGGCGGCCGCACTCACTGAAATTGAGCTGGCCTCTAGGGGACGCGCCCCTTAAAGCACATCCTGTGGCAGTGGTCTCCCACCTCTCTTCCATTCAGTGGTGGCTCTCCTCATGTCCCTGACAGCATCTCTTCAAAGCATCCCCTTGAACAGCCTTCATGCATTCTCCAGCACCAAGCCAACTTCCAGGGAGGCCAATCTAAGGCAACTCCTGCATCTTAAAGGGTGTTCAATAAAGGGTAATTGAAAGTAGTAATAACAATAGTCCACAACCTCAAAAGACTGATATTGTGTGTGCCACTCCCGGAAGCCTTGTAAGATTGTTGGGCTGGACTATAGATTCTTAGAGAAAAGGAGGCATGCCTTGAATGTCTTTCTGTTTTTCCCCCGAGCTCCCCCATGGACAGCAGATGCTCTAGAAATACATTTGACGTGCACAGGTTATATTTCTATTCATTTTAGAATCAAATCAATCTGCACGGGTCCAGGGGGCACACATTTTATTTCTGCAGTGTTGACACACAGGGTTTATAACTGGAACATGGTGGCTCAACAATAAGGAAGTTTATAAATGAAATCCCTGACAGCATACAGTTGAAAAATGGGCCACACGAAGCGTACCAAGCTGTATGTGAGCTATTGTCACTAATCATTTTACAGTGAAATATTAGACAAAGCTCCATCTCTAAGTGCAGGTGTTGCCTACCCAATCTTGCAGCATCACTGTGAAGAATCTCCTTTTACACGTCTCTCTCCTCCACCAAATCTACATGGGAAGCCAATGAGGCTGCTTAAAACAGACACTAGCTCCCCTAGTACCAAACAATATTTTCCTGGGCTACACTATTTCCTAAACTGGCTGCTCCAGAAATATAGGCATGCAGGACATAAGAAATGCACAAACATGGATATAGATGCAAAGAAACATGTTGGTTCCCCAGTCTGCCTTCTCTCTGTGATGTTACTATAGGCTGCAGAGTACATGGACATTTAGTAAGACAGCCTGCAGAGCTTCCATTATGGTATCAGCTTACTCTGTTAAAGCTGAATGTGACTGTCTTTAAAGTCTTCAGGGCTGCATAGGAATAAACCCTTACCTCTGTACCTCAAAAGAGTCATTGCTGTTTACAGTGGCTTTCTGAACTCCATGTGTGGACTTTGAAAATTCATGAAAATCTGGAGGATTGTGAGGTCCTTTTGAAACCTGAATTCCCTGAGTGGTAAAGCCTTGAAGGACCCATGGAAAAGTGTGTAAGGATCAAATGTCTTCCCCAGGGCCTAGAGTTCAGAAAAGACTCTCAAGATGAAGGATGCTCTCGGTTCTCTATTTCTGTCTTGTTATGAGAGGCTGTAAAATGGGTATTTTTTCAGTCTGGTCCTGAGAGACAGAGCACCCAGTTCTTCCTTATTTCCTCAGCTGCCCCCAACCTATGAGAGCTGAGAGCATCATCTACGTAAGAAGAAGCAGGAAGCCCAGCCTACTGCTCAGCTCTACCATGCACACTTGTCCCTCCACTTGAGAATACAACCCGAGGTATTTCCTGGGGTCCTGAAAAATTCCAAGCACTTGTTAGTTTACTAAGCATCCTGAAACCAGGACATCACATGGTCAGAAGCAAGTCCTGACCTCAGACTACTCAAGATCCAGTTACAGAGCCTGGAACCTACCAGGATCTGTGCCATGACAGGTGATAGAAGAAGCAGAGCCACTTGGGGACAAGCTAGAGCCTGGGTGTGTGGTGGTCCCATTAGATTTTCCTGCATTAGAGCGCTGGAAAAGAAATTCCTTCCTGGATGGATGGAGGGCCTCCCAGCAGCCCAGACTCAGCAACAGACATCCCAGGCCGTAGGACACCTGTAATCACCTAATTAACCAGCACTCACACACCTGGCTGGCAGCGCTGCCACCCTGGGCATGGAGCCAAGAGAAAGCCTCTATTACACAGCATTGGGGCAGGTCAGTGTGTTCAGAGAGAATAATTCTCTGAGTTGACAAAGCAGAGCCAGGGCTGCTTAGCCCTCCCAACTACTTCAAGACAACCCAGAGCTAGAAGAAAACAAGAGGTGTGAGAAGTAAGGAGGGTGAAGAGCCACTGTCCAGGCAAAGACCAGCCCCTGGTAGGCAGGAGGCATACACGTTTTTATCTATTTAATAACGGCGAAGCAAAGAAGTAAATAAATAAATGAACCTGGGTCCTGAGAGGGAGGGTGCTTAGAGAGACAGATAGTGCTAACGACACCAGACACCATTAGCCATATGCTAGGAAATCCCTGAAAGGAGGTGGGGCTCACTCATCTGACAAAATATAAGGACTTTTTTTTTTTTTTAAATCTGCTTTGAACAACATTATGGCTAGAGGGTAGCAGAGGGAAAAGTATTTTAATTATTTCTTACTTTTGAAATACTTATTTGCAAAGTGATATCCATTCGGAATGTGAAACAGGCAATACAAAAACATGTGGTTCCTCTGCCTTCCTTCCCTTTCTACCCTGCTGTGACAGGTGCTCATGGCCAGATGTGTACACATCTGTTTTCTTACCTATCTCCGGGGACATTCAAACTTCCACGGAACCAAAGCCAGCATCAGGCTATTTGTGTACTCTTTAAAATAGAATCATACTGTTTACAATTGCTCTGTAACTTGCTTTATTTAATATATATCTACTAAATATATGTATATTATATTACAAATATAATGCATGTGTCTATGATATATGTGACAAATATCTGCATGGGACAAACACACAGATTTAAGTCATTGAAACAGATGTAGAGCCACAGCTACAAGGCACTCCAGTGACCAGGATACTGACGGCCAGCATAATGCATGAAAACTATATCCTCTCGGTTGCTTGTTCTTCTGTCCATTTTATTTTGTGGCTGGTGGTCTTATGTGTGTATGTGCACACATGAATGCAGAGGCCAGAAGTCAGTGTTGTATCTCTTCCTCACTCATTCTCCATCTTATTCTATTTCTTTATTATTATTATTATTATTATTATTATTTTCTGTGTACATATCATGTGTGTGCACATATACGCGCACCCCATAGCATGTACGTGGAGGTCAGAAGGCAACTTTGGGGAGCTGGTTACCTCCTTCCACCTTGTTGAGGCAGGATCTCTCTTGTCACCCTGTAAACTCCAAGCTATGTGGCTCTCGGGTTTGTCTCTCTCTTGTCCCTGCTTCTTGTTTCCCTAAAGGAGCTCCTGGTGCCAAACCCAAGTTGTCAGGTTAGAATGGCAAGCACTTTTACCTGCTGAGCCACCTTGGGTTTACTGTTTTGTTTCTCTCACACTGAACCTGGAAAGCTCCAGAATCTACTAGCTCCAGCTCCAGAGATCCTATCTCCTCTTTTTCAGGACCGGGATTCAGTTGGGTGCTGCTACTGGGCCCAGCTTTTTATGGGTTCTGGGGGTCAAGCTCAGGTCCTCATGCTTGTCTACAAGCACTTTATCTGCCCTGTCAGAGGAGTCATCTCCCCTGGGGCTGCTAGTCTTTCCTAACACGTTTGAAGAAACTCTTTGCACAAGATTATATTAGAACTTTGTAGTACATGCCATCTTCCCTCCATCTATCAATTATCTCTTGACACCATGTCTTTACTATAAGAAAAGTTGGATTTCTGTATAAATATTTCTTTTTAAAAGCTGAGTCAAAAATTGGAGCTCCCATTGGAGATGAAAATATTTATGTCCTTTTCAGTTTTCATCTTACTTGGATGTGTCCTCTTGAAGAAAGCTCATACTACAAAATGATCACAAGGAAAAAAAAAAAAGTGCCCTTAGCCCCATCTGGTTAAGAAAGGCTAAACTGTTCACCCCTCCTCACAGAGAAGGCTAAGCATAGATCATCAACTGCTTGGCTTTCTGTATCAGCACCAAAGCTACCAGCCATCAATGTTCTAGCAAACCAGTGCCAACCACATCTTGGATGCTGGTCTTTAGATAGGCATCACTGGAGAAGGTTCTTCCTCATACCCCACGGTCTTTAGTCATATTACCAACACCTATTATTATGCCTGGCACATAGAAGCTATTCCTTAAGCATCTGTTGAAAAAGAGCAAAGAATAAAAGCAAGAAAAGCAAAGGAGAAGTCCTCATATCCAGAGTTGCATGTTAACAGCTAACCACCAACTCAAGAGCAATCAGGGATGAACATTAAACACTGCTGAAATTACAGGGCAAGTTAACGAAGGAAGAAGAAAAGATTCCATTTACATAAAAGCTGACTGACACATGGGATCTCAAGAATATGCCTGGTTCAGAAAGAAAGGCTCGTCCACATGTCAGGGCTGCGGACTGCTATTCTCCAGGTACCATATTTTATACTGAGAGGAATGGTTTCTGGTCCAATACAAAAATCTAAATATTCTTTTTTTTTTCAAGTTCTAGATGAGCTGTGGAATGATCACTGTCATTTAGCCCTAAGTGCAGCCAATTTTCTCCAAGTTAGTCTTGACAGTAACAACCCACCTAAAAGACTTTTCCTGTGATTAAAAGAAAAAAAAAAATCCCTGTGATAGCATTCACACTTCAAGCACAGATCTTCCAGATGTGACATATTTTTGAATTCATAATAAGGCTACAAACAATGAACTCCTGGGAAGGAGGATTTAATCTTTTTAAGTAGAGGAATGGCATTCTGAGGCCGGGCTCAGTAGCACATGCTAGTAACTCCAGCACTGAGGAGGCTGAGACAGAGGGGTTGTTGTGAATACGTTGTACCAGGCCATCCGTGGCCATGTCACAAGAGCATAGATAGATAGATAGATAGATAGATAGATAGATAGATAGATAGATAGATAGATAGACAGATAGACAGTTAGATAGATCATGCAATTGTCCTTGTTTTGAAAATGGAGCCACCATTTCATTTCTATTCTGTACCCTCCTACTTGGCTTCATAGACTCCCTGATGTTTTCCATACTCTGAGGTTTGCTCCATCTGACAGCTCTTAAATGGAAAGCTTCTACAAGGCCCCAGAATTACTGCTAGCTCAGGACATGAGCAAAGTATCTACTGAGGCAGCTGAGGTTTTCATAAATATGTTTAGTGCTCAATGGTTACTGATATCAATCAGTTGCTATAGCCCATCCTATTCTTGTTCTACCTGCAACAGTTTCCTGCTTTCTCTTCTAAAAATCTGAGTTAGTTGACACCATTGTTAAAAGTCTACTTTATTACATTATGAATTATATCCAAGCATGAACTTCATAATACTTAATTCTTTTTACTATTAAAATGAATATGAACTTAAGACTAATAGCATGGGATGGGAGAAGGTAAGACAGAGAAAATAGAGGTAGATGAAGCCATGACATTAAAGTTATAAACACAACTCCAAGTTCCACAACCCTTAGCCTTTCCCACCAAGAAAATATGCTAATGTCATAGCTCAAACTCTGATCTCCTTAAGTGGTAATAATCAAGAACACGAGAGAAAAGCAGAGAACTACGGTATCCCCATCTAGAAAAGCCTTTTTCTCTAAGACCCAGAATGTCCAGACAATATTTCTACAGCCTGAACCACTGTGCCAACCTTACCAGCCACCCAGAACCCACTATAGCTCATCAATCTGCCAGAGCAGCTTTCCTCTGCTCAGAACCCTGCACTGGTTCAGTTTTGGCAGTTAGGGGCCATGAGCACACCAATCTGAACCCAATCTATTGCTGAATTTCCTCAACTGGGTCTACCTCATACACCTCACAGTCTCTTCCCAGCACAATGCATCTTCCAGGTACAGGTGTTTCCTCTGCCTGAGATGCCCTCCCTCCCTAGTGTGAAAACTGTTAACCTTCCCTATGAGGGATAGTTCAGTAGCTTTGTCTTCTATGAAGCATCCTTTCCTGTGAACGGCATTCCATCTTGACTCATACTCCCTGGTAACCCTTAAGCACTTGTGATAGTTAAGTGATAAATGTTTGTTGAATGACATGGACAAATGTTTACTAAGGTGAACTAAAGTAGTTTTTTTAAAAAGTTTTCAGGTTTAATTTTTTTTACCCTGATTGGGTATTCATCATTCTTTTTCTTTTCTTCTAATTATAAAACTAGCATATAAGCATTTGAAAAGTACAGGAAAACATAAACAGGAAAGTATAAAAGAGTTAGCTACTACGATCATGTGGAGACACCACTCTCATTACCCTCTAAATTGCACATTTAACATCAATGCAATTAAACAAATTTATGTGTGGAAGTCCTACGCCCAGGGCACATTTTCCTGAATTTAGATTAAGTCACATACTATGTACTCACCGAGCATTTGGATGACCAGAAATCTCTGCTAATGAGTACTCCTACTTAAAATGTACGCAAATGTTCTTGCTGATGACTATGGGGCCCCACAAGTTTCTCAAGGGGTTCTTATGAATCATAAATTCAGAGAGCTTCATTGCTGAGAGTGTCCTTAGAGAAGATGTCTACATATGCCACCTGTCCTCCCTCCTGTAGTTTTGTTGATATGATTAATCATCCCTGCTATTCCTCATAGAAGGTTGGCTATAGCTTCAGGACCTTTCTCCAGACAACCACCTCTACTCTCTGAAAACTGCAGCCAAAGTGAAAATTACTTGGCATCTATGAGTTTATCCTCTTATTCTAAAAATGGTAAAAGATTATGAAGAGGCTGAGTGACTGCTAAGGTGAAGACATCCAGAAGGGCAAAGGGGAAGCAAAAGCCTAATGTGGCTCTAATGCTTAGTTTATATCACACATCTGAAATGTGAAATCATTTTGCTACCTTTCAAAAATTTTTAAGAGCTGGAATCCATAAAATCTACACAATGACCTATTAAGCACCTCATTGACTGAATGGAATTTCTAAATGTGTGACCCCAGTGAATACTCCTGCTTTGGATAAACCCATTAATTACTCAGTAATTTAGCAGACATGAGAAAACTACTTGGTGCCTCTCCTCGTGACTTCAAGCAGGCAAAACTTAGATCAGAAATGGATAGGCCTTGTCTCTGAAGGCTTTAGATTATTGGATGGATGGATGGATGGATGGATGGATGGATGGATGGATGGAGAATCCAAAGTACCATATAATACATATCAGCTAGGCTCTATATATGTTAGATGCTACAGAAGTTTTGGAAAAGGGAGAGTCCATTGTAGCCCAAGTTAGCTAAGAAAAATACCTGGGGACAGTGATAAGTTTAGCTAGGGGGATGAGCAGAAAAATAGGAATGGGATGGGTAGTGTTTGTTGAATGACCTATGAACTTTCACTATGCAGATTAGGATCAGTAATCATTATGCCCTTGTAGAATCTTATTTGATTTTTTAATTAAATTTTTATTTTTTATATTAGTTACAGTTTATTTACTTTGTATCCCAGATGTAGCCCCCTCCGTGGGATTTTCTCCCAATCCCATCCTCCCTCCCTTATCTCCTCCCTGCCCCTCTCTGACAGGGGAGGTCCTCCTTCCCTTCCATCTGATCCTAGCTTATCAGGTCTCACCAGGACTGGCTGCTATGTCCTCCTCTGTGGCCTAGCTAGGCTGCTCCTCCCTTGGGGGATGGGAAGGTCAAAGAGCTAGCTACAGAGTTCATGCCAGAGACAATCCCTGTTCCCCTTACTAGGGAACCAACTTGGATACAGAGCTGCCATGGGCTACGTCCGAGCAGGGGTTCTAGGTTATATCCATGTAGTTATTTGATTTTTTTTTAAAGCTGTTGTTTTGGGAGAATTTTATTTTCTTTTCCTAATTAGTTTAATACATGAAACTGGAAAGTCTCCTGTACCGCAGGAGGTCCCAACTGTGTGGAGGTTGAATGTTGCTGGAAGGTACCCAAGAGCAAACGCTCCTGATCATGAGTGGGCTGTCAAGGTCGTTCTAAGCAACCATTCCAGACACCATCCCTTTGTTCTCTGGATCCAGCGTGTGGTAAAGGAAAAAAGGAAGGGGGTGGATGGAGTGAAGACAAGAGAAGAAGCAAGAATTGAGGTGAGGACTTTCCCCACTATTGGGGGCTGAATTCTTTCTCCCAGTTAAATTTATGTCAGAGCCTTAATCCAAGTAATTCAGCTGTGGCTGTCTGTGGAAAGTGACCTTCATGTAGGTGATTACAGTGAAATGGCATCATTAGAGTGAGCCCTGGTTTCATCTGACTAGTGTCCTTATAGAGAAAACTTAAGATACACAGGTGTACCAGGGATGTATGTGCACTGGGCATAGGGGATGAGAGGACTTAGTGAGAAAGCTGTCATTGGCCAGCCAAGAAAAGCACAGTCAGAAGATCATGGTGCGAACCCAGTACAGGCACTGTAGTTTTCAGAACTGGGTAAAAATGAATCTCTGTTGTTTAAGCTAACCGGTCTATGTGTTCTGTTAAGGCAATCCTAGCACAAGACTAGACTGCCACTTCCTTTAGCTTTGCTTCACTTTTGTATTCAGGAAAGGCTCCATCTCTGATTCTAAGAAAATAATTTCCTGCCTAAGCAAGAGACGGCCTTCCCAGACTTCCAAGTGACTGTAGGAGTCTCCATGTCAGCAAATGGAGAACCTAGCATTATATATGCCAGTGTCCCCTGTGGTGGTGGCAAGAAGCGTGAGGCAGCACTGCTGGGCCAGTGCCAAAGGGGAGCTGGTGCAGTCTGAGGTAGCCCTAACTAAGCAACAAACAATGAGAAAGAAGTGGGGCTGTTCTTCCTGCTATCAAGGGACACTGAAGTTATGGGTCAAGCTCTTTCTCGGCACTAAGGGAAGGAAGGCTCCTGTTGGACATTTTAGCCTGTTAATATTATCCACCCTGAAGAGATGATGTGTCCATAGCTAAGCTGAGCATGACCCTCTTCACAGATAACAGAGCTGACCCTGTCAATAGAAGCCCCCTTTTGTGCCTGCATTAAGCTTGGGCCTGACACTGCCAAGACTTCTGGTAAAGGTCAAGGCTTACCACCCTCCCATATAAAATAGAACAAATAATAGACAAAGCCTCCCTCTCCTCCAACCCAGTACTCTCGCCTACACTCTCTGCGGGATATCTCCTGGTCACAGAGGAAGTTCATAAAATGAAATGTAGCCCAAGGCAACATTAGAGATGATAAGCTGAAATCTCAGTCCCACAGACAAGAACTGAAGGTCGCCTTGCCGTTTCTGATTCCCAAGACATGCCCTTCAACCTCCCTGGGTTTTGGCTTCCTGATCAGAAAAAGGAGATGATAATACCAATTTCATAGGATCATAGAAAAATCAAGTTCAACAATATTTGGTCATGTTTTAAGCCATTAAGGGCGTTAGATAGATGTCTTGGCCATTCCTGAGTTGACTCACTATATCTTGTTCTGCTTATCTGAGGTCTGACCCCATTATTGGCAGGCCCATTCAAATCTGGACATACACTTTGCATTTGCAGACAGGCAACAGTGAGAATGAGGCAGGGAAACAGAGTAAAAAGATAGATACAAAGACAGCAGGGGGGTTCATTTTTTTCTGCCTCCCCTTGTATTCAAGAACTGTGGAGGCCAGGAACACCTGTTGAGCACCTAGGTTGCTGATATACCAGTCTCTCTGTGAACCCTTGCTTAGAAACAATTCTGTGTCTTCCTTAGGTTGAGTTGCTGTCTACATTCCTACCTCTTTTCCTGCCCATTTGTCTTCCTTCACTTTTCTACCATAAGTTATTCCACAGCCCAAGCCACCTCAAACACTGCTATCAAGACATCTTACAAGTCATCACTTATAGAGAATTCAAACACTTACTTAAAACACTACAGCTACTGATTGCCCACAGGACAAAATTCTAAGGTCATTACTTGACCTCTAAGGCTGTACATGTGATGTGAAGCCATATGCATTTGTCACCACTTCCCTGCATAAATGTCCCGCTGTGTTCAGTGTGGTCTGCTCAGTTAGTGCATACCTCATTGCTGAATGGTTGGGGGATATCTGACTAGAATTGAACAAGTATTTAATACATAGTTCCACCTCTTAATCTTAGCCATAGTTTTTTCCTCCTAGGTCATCTCTCCAGTAAGAGGAGGCTGAAGATATACCTAGAATATGATTTTTTTAGTGTGCTTTCAAGTTGGGTATGCATGACCTACACAACTCCACATCCATCTTACTTAAGTTTCTCCATTTCTCAAAGGCAAGCTCAAGCTCCATCTGTTTTAATATGCTTTCTCTGACTCCATAGCACCAAGGAGTCTCTTACCTGATTACCCAATAACACATGTTAATGTGATGTTAATATGCCTCTGCCCTTTGAGACAGGCATCATATGGTCCAGTCTTGTCTTAAGCTTTCTTTGTAGCTGAGGATGACCTTAAGCTTCTGATCCTCCTGCCTCCACCTCCCAGATGCTGGGATTACAAGCTTATGACACTGTAACCCTTTTATGAGGTGCTGAAAATCCATGGACCTCAGGGCCTCATGCATGCTCAGCAAGCGCTCTGCCAAATGAACTGTAATTCCCACTTACATTTCTGTTTTCTAATAGTTTTCATCTTGTATTATTATTTTAGCTGTTAGATAAGTCCCTTACAGTAACCCACCAAACATTCTACCTCTCTACACCCCTGACACTACAAAGGTAGTCTTTTTAGGATCCCTGGGAAGAGAACATTTATGACATGTAAGAAAGGCTGTGGTCAGGGTTTCATGGCTCATGGAGTGTTGACCATTCCTAAGCATGCTCTGATTTAGCTCTAGTCCATCTGTCACTTCTACCTCTAAATCTCACCTTGAGATGAATGAGCCATCAGAAAAACAAAAAATGAATTCATCTGCAGATCTCGTCCCATATTTCAATATGTGGAGGAAGGTGTCAGCATGTGAAATGGCATTTTCTTGGTGAGTTACTCTGCACATTTGTAATAGCAGATTTACAATGTCAAAATGTCCTCCCCTTCACAGAAAGGATGATGGGAGAGCTGACTCAGCATATAAAGCTGCACCCAGGTAATGAGACTCATGGTGATGCACGCTCCTTCTCTTGACAGGTTCCTCTGAGGAGTTACTCACACTTTGTAGGGTATGGCTGCTGACAGTAGTGCTCCTGAAACTATGTAATAGCCTTTAGGGAGGGGAAAACCCTATGGAACATATACCAAGAGAATTCCTGAGGCCAGCTTTGATTGCCTCCAGATGTCATAGCCTTCAAAACTACTGATAAGCTATATAATCTTTACATGCATACATATGTGCATATACATTTACATAGACATATATGTAAATGTATACATTTATACACAGATAAAAAGACAGTTACAGACATACACATGAGCACATGCGCTCACTCACATCCTACTGCAAACTCTACCCTGAACTCCAGAATCATATATGTAGTTCCCTACTTAACACCTTTCATAGACACCCACTAGCCACATCAAAGTCAGTGTGTCTAGAACTGAGTTCCTTATTGCCCTTTACAAACCATCCTCTCTAAGCATCCTCCCCAGTTTAGTAACAATGACACCTTAATAATTTCTCATGGTAAAAACCTTCAGAACACTTTTGCTTCTCCAATGCCTTAGTCTTTTTCATCCTACTTCAATAAATCTATAAACATTTTCTTCAAAATTTTGACCAGAATTTCACTCCCCCTTACCACCCACACCGCTGTCACCCTAATCACCATCATCTCTCACTTGTATTTCTGTAGTTATCTCAAAGTTATCCCAAAGTTCTGCCTGCTTCCAGGTCTGTCTTTTTTCAGTCTCTTCTCACCAGAGCAGCCAGAGTGACTCTAAGAAAGTGTAGGGTGAATCACTGGGGGCTCTGAACCTCTCCAAAGGCTTTCTAAAAGTCACTCTCATTGGAACCTGCAGGATTTCACCTGACCTGGCTCTGATTGACCATAAATTGCATCCACACTGCTCTCTAGCTCTTTCCTGTCTCTTCCTAGTGACACTTCCTTCTGCAGGACTTCCACATTTGGTGTTCCCATTTAGACCACTTGTTTCCAGACATGCACAAGCTTAAGTTTCTTTCTTCAAGGGTTCTTTCAAAAGTAAAGTTCTTGGACCTACAAGATTCAACAGGTAGGGGCGCTTCCCACTTGACAACCTGAGTTCAATCTCCAGGACCTTACATAACATCCTACATGCTATTCTTTGATCTCCACACACATAATATGGCAAGTACATACCTACATACATGTTAACAATAAATGAATGAATAAACAAATAAGCAAACAGTAATTGTCCAATAAAAAAATATACCATCATGGGCCACAGAGATGGCTCAGCAGGCTCACCTGCTTCTAAGACTGAAGACCTGAGGTCAACCCCACAGGACCCACAGGGTGGAAGGAGAGAACCAACTCCCACTATCTGTCCTTTGGCCCCACAAGGGCACCAGGACATGTGTATGCATGTGCATGTACATGAACACATGTATGTGCGCGCACACAAAAGATAAAAACAAAATCACACCATTAGGCATTGTCACTGAGACTCATCATGCTCTCTCCGGTTGTCCTATGATGTAGGACTATATCACTTACTTATTTTGATGTCGACAAAATTTGTAACATAAGTCTAGCGAAAGCAGGAATTTTAAGTGATTTGCTCCCTGCTACATTTCCAATAACCAAGCTAATGTGTGATGCATAACAGATACTTAGTGAAAAGTCTCTGGACTCTCACTTAATAAACTTGAAGCCACTTAATATATATATCTTCATCTATCTGTCAATAAAATTATTGATAATCTTTGTAAGAAGTACTTTAGTAACAGATTAGCCAGATGCCCTGAAGAAAGTAATTTCAAAGGAATGTTTAGTAGCAGCGGGTATGTATGCTCACTTAGCAAATATTTACTGAGCACAGACTGCAAGCTAGTTAGAGTATTAAGTACTTGAAATACAACAGTGATCAAGGGGAATCAAATTATTGCGCTTTAAAGTTCAGAGGCTGTCAGAATTAGACTTTAACTTCTTCCTCAGATAAATACTATAATATTTCATCTACACAAGGACAAAGGGTATAAGCAAATGATTTTCAAAGTCTCTCCTACCATTCTGAATGGCATCTTTTCTTTGATATTTTCTCAAGAGCATCTCTCTCTACTTCACCTCACCCCATCTCATGTATCCACGTAAGTTTATACACACACACACACACACACACACACACACACACACACACACACAGCCAGTTCAAAGCCAGTTTACAGTTGGTTTGTCAGTAAAATTAAAGCACATTAAATTTTGCATAGGGACTCACTCTCATAGCCTTGTGCCTTTTAAGATAGGGAGAAGCTATGTGAAGTTTGGCACTTAAACACAGAGAGAGGGAGGGCAGGCCATGCAGACCCAAAAAGCCTTTCTTCCCACACTGAAAACAAACTCCCTCAGCTCTGGGACTCACCTAGCTAAATGTGGACAAAGCAGCAGTCACCCAAATGACATGAAAAGCCCTAATGGCACATCCAACGGAGCCATTGTGCTAATACTACATCATCCTGTCACTGTCACAACGTTGTACCCCTTAAAATACCCAGAGTCACTTGGGCTCTTTTGTAATGGAGAGAGGTGTGGGAGGCAAACTTCGATTGGGAGAACATTGACAAGGGAGGGCCCTTTAGACGCCGGCAGAGAACATGCAATTCCTGCCACTGCTGTAATTAGGATGATGGGAGCGGGGAAGGAAATCCAAGGTCCTTATAGGGAGGTTGGCATGAAAAAGACAAGCATGAAACGGCCTGCTTCACATTCTAAGAAGAAAGCACAAAGCCTCCAGGGGGTGTTGCAGCAGCCAGCTTGTTGCTGAACAGAATGATCATCTGAGCTTTGTCCTGGCCATCCAGTCATACCTTCATTCATTGTTACCAAACATCATTTCAGCTACACCAATCCATAACAGACACTGAAGAATCCAGATTTTTTAAAAAGAAAAAAAAAAACTGCTTAGAATAAATACACACATGCAGATGTCGTAAGGCTGAAACAGAATAGCAAATTAAAACCCCAAAATTGACAGAAATATAAAGAACCTGAATAGAAATGAAAATAAATTACAATCAAGACAATAAAGAGATTCAAATTGGTTCTTTGCAAGGATTAATAAACCTAATCAAATTCAAGCAAGACTAATAAAAAAAAAAAAAGACAGAAAACAAAGGTCAACAGATGCAACTTAAAAATCTAAGAGATCTGAAACAAGGGGGAATATTATACATAGTTATATGCAACAAAGTTTAAAAGTCATGATGCAAAGGCTGAAGAGATGGCTCAGAGGAGAAAGAACTTGCTACACAATGGTAGGGACCAGTGTTCAGATCCCCAGAACACACGTAAAAAGCTAGGTAGGGCAGCCGGTCTCTAATCTCAGGGCTCAGAAGGCAGAGACAGGGGGTCATTTTCCCCTCCCCAACTCCTGCCTTAGGGCAAGCTGGCTAGTCAGACTAGTCAACTAGATGATCCCTGTATTCAGCAGTAAGCCTGTGTCAATATACAAGGTAGAATGAGCTGAAGGACATCACCTTATATCAACCTCTGGCCCCCACATACCCTTGCAAACATGGGCATACATACAGATAATTATTATTTTTTTCTTTTACAAATCCCACAATACCAGATGGCTCTGTAAATGAATTACTAAGGCAAAAATATTTGAATTTTACAAAATCTTCAAAAGTGGCTAAAAAAAGAGACTATTTCTAATTTATCTTTAATATCAAACCTTGACCAAGACCATTTTATAGAAGGACAATCACAGGCTATTTTCTGATGACCACAGAGTTAAGGTTATCCTCAACAATCAAGAACACTTACACAGGAAATGTACATTACAGCAAAGCTGGCATTAGCCCAAAGTTTCCACTGTAACATTAGAAAATCAGTGCAATTCACTGTTTCAAAAATATAGGATAAAACTGTGTTATCAATGTAATAGATACAAAAAGAAAAGTTAGTATAGTTCATCAAGAAGATTTTGATGGCATGGTATTGTTACTCCAGTACTTTGGAGGCTGAGACAGGAAGACCACAGCTGCAGGTCATCCCTGGCAAGGTAGTGAGTTCAGATAGCTACATGATAAGACCCTACCTCAATAAATGGTAGGTTAAAGAAGATTGCATAGTGGTAGAGCACTTGCCTAGCATATGCTAAGCCCTGAGTTCAAACTCCAGCACTGAACAATAAAATTAGGTTTTTAAGAATAGTCTCAGAAAGGTATCTATGAAAAAGTTACAGCAAACTTCATGTATAATGAGAACATTTTCCAAGTTTTCCCGCTGAGATTTTGGGTATGACATTATTACTCTTTCTTTTCAATCTATATTTGAAGTCTTAGCTAGTATAATAATAAGACAAGGGAGAGATATGAGAATGTAAAGATTAATAAGACAAGGGAGAGGCATACAGGTGTAGGTAATAAGACAAGGGAGAGGTACTGAAATGTAACCTTTGGGAAGGAAAAAAAAATTAAACTACCATGACTCAAAAATGACAAATTGAAATTAAAAAAATTCTTCAGATCGCCTATTAAAATTGATTAGATAATCAAGATAACTGAGTACAACTTTAATCTACAAAATTAACTTATATATTTCTATGCTAACAAAACATTAGAAGATGTAACTTTAGAGTAATGCCAAGTACAATGGCATCAAAATGACTTTTAATAATAAATTCATCAGACCCATAAAAATATAAAAATGGTAACATGCTAAAAGAATGTCAGTTCTCTCTGGTAAGCTACCAATTCAATGGAGTCCCAATTAAAATTCCATCTGGAGTTTACTGAAGAGATGACCAATTAATTCTAAAATATATGTGTGTGAATGCTGAGAACAAAAGTTATATAATCAAGGCAAATATGGTAACTTTGAAGGAACTGTATCAGCACATAGCAGATTTATTATAAAGTTATTAAGAAAATGAGAAGAGGGTGGAGAGCTGGCTCGGTGATTAAGAACACTTATTACTCTTGTAGAGGACCAGTGGTCAATTCCCAGCATCCACATGATGGCTGATAACCATCATTAACTCCAGTTCCAGGGGATCTTATGCCTTCTTTTGACCTCTGAAGGCACCAATTAGGCAAGTGGTACACATGCATACATTCGGGAAAAATGAAATAATAAATCTAATCAAATGTTTGTTTCTTTGTTTTAAAGAAACTATGACAAATGGTGCATGAAAAGACAAAATCAAAGATACGATGGAGGATAATAGAATCTGTAACTAAAGACTTGATTTAGGATTAGGTAAGTAAAAGTATTAGAGAAAAGTACTTTTACTGTCAATAAAAGTACACTATTTATTAATAGTGCCAGGTTAACTGGATATCTTTGGGGGGAAATAAATTTTAAGTCATATTTTAATATACATGAAAAAATCAACTCCTGGTAGACTGGAAACTAAATATGAAAAATAAAGACAGCTGGGGAGATGGCTTAGTAGGTAAGGCAACTGCCATGCAACCATGAGAAGCAGAGTTCAGATCTCCAGAGCCCACATGAATGCCAACTGGGATGGCGGCGACCCGTGATTCCAGCACTAGAAGGCTGAGCAAGCTTTCTCAGTTGACGGTGAGTTGTGAGTTCCAACGTGAAATTCTGCCTCCATGATTAAGGCAGAGAGCGACTGAGAAAGACACCTGATATCAACCTTAGAGCCCCACACATAGCCACAACTACACGCATATGACTGAACATCTACACACACACACGTATCACACTATATACATATTAAAAAAATCAGTAAAACACATAGACAACAAAATAGGAGGATGCCATCATGATTTGGGTCTAAGGCAGTGAGCAAAATTTGCAGCCCATCTGAGAATGTGTATAGCAAACATAAGGCCGCTGTTTGCTGTTGTTCACTTCCCAGAGGTTGAAAGTAATGTGTCTTCTGAAGACACCACTCTCCACACATATGACTTAGAGAAATGGAGATGGAACTGACCTGGGAGAATCCTCCATAAGGACTAGCGCTCAAAGTATCTAAAGGTGCTATGCAAGTTCCAAGGGAGGAAAGCATCAATATGTTCCTACACAGTTATGATACCGATGAACCACAACAACTATCAGCTTAGCAAGATATCCCCAAAGGCACAGTATTGTAAAAGCCTGAAGGCCAGGCCATCTGCTGTAAGTAATGTTTTCTATTTATGATAAGGAAGCTAGGCCCATGAAATCTCAACTGACTAAACAAGATACAAAGATAACACTAGTTGACATGCCAACATGGATTGGGGACTTTACCCCTAAATGAAGAGCTACAGGCAATTAATGACTGCTGAGAAAGAGAAAACCAGGCTTCCTCAGGAATGAACCCCCTAATCCAATATTAAGTGGTCAACTCTAAAATACTAAATGGATTCAGCAACAGGTTGCATTTATATATTAATACGCATGTACTAATACTAAAAGAAAAAGAAAAAAAGTAGGGGGTGGGGAGGTAGAAATTTGGTCAGAGAGAAGGTAGGAGGAGTAGTGAGGTAGGGAGTGGATATGATGAAAAATACATAGTTATTAAAAACTTTTTGAAAATTATAAAAATATTACATTTAGGGAAAAAAAAACCCTGAATATGGAGAAAGACTGCTAGGCATTGTACACTGTAGTATCTCTGTGGACAACTTGTGTGATAAATACTTGCTGGGTGCATGGTCTCTACTATCTGCTACTAAAAGAAGACCCAGAGGGCTGGATGCCATATCAGATGAGAAGTAGCACCAAAGGCCTGGGGGTGGGGCAGACAAGATTTCCCCAGAAGGATCCTAACGAAAGACTCCCAGAGTAAACTCTGTACAGTCCCAGGTTGGGCTGGCCCATGGTTCACTCACAAATCTGATTCATCCATCCGCCATGACAGTCGGTTTGTTTTTCAAGTCAGACACACCAAACTGAGCATGCCAATGACAACACCATGCTAACACCAAAGCCCACACAAGCTCTGGTTAACCCACAGTCCTAAAAGCGAGACACCGTGGATGCCAGCTTGTAATTAGAACACTGCTCAGAGCAAGGAGGGGTCATCCCATGATTAAAATGAGCCCTGACACTAAGGTGAAATGAAGAATCAGCTGTCTCTCCTCCAGAGGGACCCAGGACTTAGGCAGAGCAGCCCTTCCTGAGAGGGCCTGGAGTGGTTGCCACTGCTTTCCTCTGGAGCTCTTCTTCCTCTTGCTTCCCTGGGTAGCCAACGCTTCCCTGAGAGCGTTTTGCTTTGTCCTGGGTCTGACTCTGCAGAAGGTTTGGCTATCCTTGGGTGCCCTGGCCTTCAGAAGATGTTAGTTCTTAATTAGAGGACACCAGTTCGCCTCCATATGCAGTAGTGTGTTTTTAGCCACTACTGCAGGAGAGGTAAGCAGCCAATTACACTTTAAAGTGAGCAGGTACAAGAGTCCTCACCTTAAAAACCACAACATGAGCCAGGTATCCAGAGGCTTAGGTACATCTGCTAACAGGATCTTTCCATATCATGCTTGGCAAACTAGGATAGCTATAGCATTAGCACAACCCTGGTGACTCTCCCAGACACAGTGTAGGGATGGGACTAAAGTCTGGACACTGGTTTCCATATAATGAATTACCTTGCTGTCTTTGAATTTATAGGTCACCAAGTGGGACAGGGCTTCTGGGGGTGGATTCAAGTCATGCTTGAACTCACCCGCTCTGGTCCTCCTCCTCTGGTCTTCAGTATCCTTAAGGAAGAAGACAGGTGTCCTGCTTCACAGTAAAAGTATACCTGACCCAAACGCCTCACCATCCGCCTGCTGATGCCTTGCAATTTTTGTCAATTGGCAAAGCTGTCTATTATCTGCCTCATGGTTGAGCCCTTAGAACGAATGACTTCCGAGAGAAAACAATGACCTTACACGACATAGAAGTAACTGAAATTAGAGCCTTTGCTTAGGCAGTACAATATGCCTAGTACACAGCCAATATGCAGTATCAGTCGATGAAACGAATGAATGAACTAATTAATTAAAATGATCTAGACGGGAAGGCACTAAGAGGCATGCTGATGGTGGTTATGGGGAAACTTACAAAAGATTGTAAGGGAGAAGAATGTACTCGGCTTCCGTTGTTCTTTCACATGGCTCTGAGGCTCGGGAATCACGGAGGTGTAAAGGAATCTGAACATCCTGGAGTAGCAGGGGCCTATCTTTTGGAGCTGGGAAGAGGTTAGGAGCGGGTATGTGACCTTGGCGAGCTACTGACCTGCAAGTCTCAGCTTTCTCATCTAAAAAGCAACCGTAGTGATACTAACACTGCAACATAGAGAGAGGCGGGAACAAGCAATGAAAGTGCAGCCCTCAACGTAGTGCCTAGCATGCGAAAAGGGCTAGAAATAGTTACTGCAGTGTTTAAATTTAAATCACGGCAAATCCGCCCGCTGCCGCACAGTGGTTTAAGGTGGCCGTGAGAGGGCCTCGCTAGAAGGTGTTAAGATGCCTGCCAAGGCTAACGAGAAGACTGCAGCATGAAAGCTTCCTTTTTAATTTTTTAAATTATATACAGTCATTGTATATGGTTCTATGATACATAAGGACATATAAGAACACTCTACCATATAAGTCTGTATTGTATGTTTAGCATATTCTCCCACAACCTCCTACACTTCCCTCTCACCCTTCCCAATAGGCCCTTTTGTTCCCCTTTGCTTTTGCTTTCATGTCGCACATGCTGTGTGTGTGTGTGTGTGTGTGTGTGTGTGTGATGTATCTACATGACCAAAACCATATTTGTCTTTTGGAGACTGGCTAACCCTCATAATACCACTGCTGTTACAAATATCTGAGTATGTTTTTTACAAATAAGACCTCAAATGATCAAGGTCACAAGACCTCATTTCAATGTTCCCAGTGAATCTAAGCATAACAGACCACACTGGAACTGACTGTTCTGCTGCAAAGAATGATGAAGACTATTCGGCATGTCAGACTTCAAAACCAAAGGTACAGAATTCTGTGTTCCAAGACTCTGTCTTATAAGCCAGGTAAGGAAGAAAATACTAAATAAAATACAGCACTTGATTGTCTCTTGGCAATTCCTTGCAGACACTCTGTAGACCTCTCAAAGACCTAAGGACATAGGTGGGAGAAGACCCTTCAACACCTATATTTAGGTTATGAGAGGGTGAGAGGGCATCTGGGAAAATTAATTAGCACTAATATGTAGAAGCCATGAGGGTTAGCCTTTAAGGAAGAGTCCTCAGACTCTATAGTATTGCTGTCTAACAGTCTTTGTCCATTACTCATTTTAACAGTAAAAGAATGTACCACAGGTCAGGAATATGTTATCTGAGCTTTCCCAGGACTTTTATGACCAACCAGCTAGTGAATTCTTAAGCTGTTCCCCTGGACACTGCTGGGGCAGATGCTGGTATATTCTGAAGTTCTCAGGAAGAAAAAAAAAAAAAGCCAACCTCTCTTAGACTAAAGGTTCTAAAAGATTGGTTAAGTGGTTAGAACCACCCGGTAGTGTCTGGAACCAAGAGCTGAGAGTCATATGCTTTGCTATAACCTGCTTTGTTTCTACCAAATATATGTGTAAAATAATGCCTTGGTATGTTGGGGGGGGGAGGGGCAGAAATGCCTTGACTTATGGCTTTATTTAGTTCCATGACTAAGAATCTACACGAAACAATTTCCACATTGGAGCACATTATTCAGGGCAATCTAAATCTGTATTCTCAGGGAATTCTCATTCACATTTGGTTTGCGAATAATCTTTGAGGTGAGAGTTGTGTTCTGTTGACTGGAAGATCATGCGGGAGGCTATGAGAGCTGTGCTATCTGCTGACATTTTTCTCTCAGCTCCGTCAAGCAGGAATTCATTTGTATTTTTTTTTTATTTTATTCTACACGTATGCGTGTTTTGCCTGCGCACATATCTTCAGACCATTGTGTGCCTGGTGTCCACAGAGGCCAGAGAAAGGTGTCAGGATATTGAGAGCTGCCAGTTGGGTGCTAGGAATAGAACCCAGATCCTTTGGGAAAGCAATTGGTGCTCATAATGACTGAGCCATCTCTCTAACCCAGTCAGGAGTTATGTCCACCTATGACCTATGGACCTTGGCTATCCTGGTTTCTCCCATTTGAGATGGGTACAGCTATGTGATCATGGGCAAGTTATGAACACATGGCCTGACCTTGTTAGCGCCACACTGTCAAGGAAGACTGTTAGGTTCTATCTCAGTACCTACCGATATAATGAATACATTATTAGGACTTGCACTGGGTCATTGGCCATTTTCCTGGCACATGCATACAAATGCCCCTGTAAAGGCTTCACCAACTCCCTGGCCTGCTTTTACGCTCCTTTAACCACACTGAGGCCAATGTGCTTTGCCCAGACGTCTGCCCTGCTGCCCACTTTCTTTTTCTACTTTAACATACCACCACCCCAGCAAGCTCAGAAGCCCCTTTCCAGGACTCCTAATCCGGAAGTAATGGTACCTGATCAGTGCCAGGAAGTTGTTCCATCATCCCAAGCCTTCCCAGCATCCCTGGCTCTTTTCTGTTTAACATCCTCCCCCAAAGTACAGTCTTTCAAAGTATCTTCCCTTCACACTCACACCCCTAGAACAAAACCAATGCAACCCTCTCTCAAAGGAAGAGGCTTTCCAGGAAGGGGGAGGGAGAAGAGGCCATACAGCCAGGAACCAAGCAAGCAAGGCCCCACCATTAATTCTCTCCCCACATCTCCTGGGGTTTTGTTTATTTTCCTGTTTGTCTTCCTTCAGGACTAAGCCCAGGGGGCACTGGCAGCATTTCACTTTGTTTCCACAGAGCCCTGCTGCACCTTTTGTGCTTGGCAGATGTTAAGTAAGAATTGGCATTACAATAAAGAAATGGCAGGAGGTGACCCTGATGTGGAAAACATTCTTTCAGGTGCTAAGGGGAAAAATACCAGGTGCTGAGGGGAAAGCAGGAAGAAAAGAGTTCACCCTCTTCTTCTCCTCAACCTTAACTCCTTTGTGGACATTCCTGGGGTCGGGGCCATCTCCTCTGATCTCCAAGCTCCCAACCTTGTCCCAGGTACTGCAAAGGGGCTTTGACCCAGGAGACACCACTGCCCCAGCAAGCCCAAAAGCCTCCATCTGTGATTCCTAAATCTGCAGTTAACAATATGTGACCTGAATCAAAAAGGTACGAGTCTCTAGAAATGAGGAAGGTGGCAGAGAAGCCCTGGGTGCACAGACCCTGGCCTGAGACTAAACCAAGAGGAGAAAGAGACAAAGGCATCTTACCCACCATCAAGTGGCAGCCTTGGGGTCACTCTGGATCCCGTGTTCCCTGTGCACACAGTTGATGAATGGCAAACTCCACACTGAGACTCACCCATTCCCACCACCCTCCCGTTTGCCCTGCGTTGTCTGTTCTCACTCTGGTCATTCTCACACAGGCTGCCGGACACTCACACCAAGTCCCATTACCTCAACATCCCATTTGCTTCCCTTTCCCCACCTACTTCTGCCAGAAATACATCTGTAGACAGGATTTGGGATAACTTTCCTTACTGAGACGTGTGCTGGAGCTCCTCCCACCTTCAGGACAACCTGGGTTGTCTGAGCTGCAATAATAACCTTCGTGGCTTGACTGTCACTACATGCTTCATAAATGCTCCTCCCTACTGTCTTCAAATGCTCTTTAAATATTTTGTAGCCTTTCTGATATTTCTCACACTGTTTCTCCCCCTGGATACCCTGTGACTTACAGCTTGTTTCTGCCTTTCCTGGGTCACTCTGTACCTCTGCTGCCCTAGAAAGAAGGCCCTATAAGGGACCTCACCTGCCTCTCCAGTCCTTCCATTCCTGTGAGGAGGCACTCACAGTGGGAGGACAATTGAGCTAGGTCTCCCCCCATCTGGCTTCTTCCAGATTCCAGTAGGACTAGGTCCCTCTGATCAGTCTGCTAGCCACTTCCTTGCTTCCAGCTGTCACTGAACTCTGATCATGCCATTTCTTCACCTTGGTCCTTTGGACTCAGCAAACAACATCCGCTAGAGCCAAGCCTTGGGGCCTAAACATTGCGTGTTGGTCCCACTTGCTGGTCCACACCGGTCAAGTGCTACTGTTGCAGACAGCTTCAAAACCTCAGCTGAAGTTTTTCCGTATCTCAGCAACACCCTGCCTGAAGCATCATTCTCCACCCTCATCCCAATCCCTCCACCTTCCCAGGAAAGCTTTGCTCTCCACTGTCATTAGGTGTGACTTGCTCAGCTTTCCTCACTCCCCAGCATCTTTTCTTCATTGCCACAAGCCTAGCAAATTTCATGGCTTTCAATGTGTTTGACATAAATGAACTCATCTCCATTACAACAACCCTGAAAGACAGACAAGGTATTATTACCACTAATCATCTCATTCGCACTTTGCAGAGAGCTGAAGCTTCTTGAGAACAGGAACCAGGACCAAGAACATGCAGTTATTAGATTATCATAACCCAGGCAGTTTGGGCCCTGGGGAATCCTGGGATATCAAGGTTACAGGCCTGGTAGTAAAGAGGAAGGTACACCTGGTAAGACAGGAACCGAGAGGTATCTACATAGACGTAGGAGTCAAGAAAATACAACATAGTAGACGTGAGAACAAAATTTAAGCCACAGTCTTCAAGATGCACATGAACTCTACTCGGAAAAACTATGTATTTACACAGCTGGTAGTAATACCTTAAAATAAAGAGCAAGACCGTGTGGAAGCCAGGGGAGCATTTAAACGCAAAACTTCTGTACTATACCCTTTCTGAAACCCTGTCCTATTTTTCCCTACCGCTGTGCTATAATCAAAGCCACAGGCACGATGGTTTTCAAGACAAAATTGGTCTTGTGTTCAACACGTGGACCAGGCATGGAGCCATACCCTGGAGACATCACAGTCAACAAGACAGATGTGGCCTGGCTGCTACAGCTTACATTTAGTAGGAGGAACAGCGTTAAAGAAAGGGTTGCTCAAATACCTGGGTAGTACCATGGTGATGAGCATACCAGAGAAAACTTGGGGAGGTACCTTTCAGGGAAGCTGGCTTTGTTTATGGCTCACGTTCAGAGCGGACAATTCCTGAGGAGACATTCCTTTAACTCAGATGGGAATGAGTGGGAGACAACTAAAAGCTGAGAGGGCTGCCTCCAGTCAGTCATACTCATGTGAGCAGAGGTTCTGGGGCTCATGGGTCTTTTTCTGTAGGGTATGGAAGTGGACGTTGATAGCAACAGAAGCCAGGATGGCTAGAGGACAAAAAGCAGGAGCCAGTGAGCAAGATGACTTGGGGGATGGGAGGAACAATGACACGTGCCTTATGGATCACATTAAGAATTTTTGTCTATCATGAAAATGCAACAGGATCCCAGTAAAGGGCTTTATAGAGAGAATGGCTTAACAATCACTCTGGCTGCAGAGTAGTGAATCAAGAGGAATAAGAGAAACACCTGACACATTAGTGAGGCTGGTGCTGTAGAATCCCTGGAAACGGCAGCCAGAACAGGTGAAAAACAAACATGTATGTGTATGTGTGTGTATGTGTGTGTGTTTATACACATAGATAGATGAATGACAGGCAGACACATGCCGGAAACAGAGAACTGAGAGACATCTTAAAGGTGATGTCTATGGACTTGAAGTTGCTGGGAAACAAATACCGAAGGAAGGAAAAAAGAAGACACAAGGTAGTGGAACAACCAGGGAGTTGGGAACCTGAGAAACAGTGAGAACTGGGAGGGGGGTTTCAAACCAGTTCTTACCAGTTTCTTAGAAGGTGCTGGTTTAAGTGTTTTCTGTATATCATTGAAAACCATAAACTGCATGTGTGTGTGCGTGTGTATGTGTGTCTGTGTCTGTATGGATAAAGAATACAGATGTACTTAGCAGCCTCTGACTAGTATCTATAAAGGGTGTTGGTGTTGGGTCGTGGCACAACAGAGCATAAAATATGGGAAGACAAGGCAGGTGAGCCATAGAATGTTGCTTTTGTATTAAAGCCACTCCTGAGATAACTCACTAACCCAAAATCCACTCGAGTCAACTCCCAATCATTCTTTCTCCAAGTATCATTAACCTATGACGTTAGGGATCCAATGCCCAACACAGGAATACAAGGGCCAAAACACGAAAACCACAGCAGATGCCAACAGTAGCTAATTAGATAAAGTAGGAGCTCAGAAGTGTTCTGGGCTAGAACCATAAATCTGAGTCATCTGTGTAGACTATAGAGTCAAGACACTTTCAATAGGAATCCCTCAGGAGAAAAGCCTGTGAGAAGAAATGAGGGCCCCAGAGGAGAGGAAGCATTAAGACAGACAGAAGGTGCCCTGTCATGGTGCCACACTTTGAGCTTCAGAGAGGTGTGTGTGTGTGTTAGTGCTAAGAGACAAAATAGAGCACATTGGTGGTACTGGAATAGAACCTGGGAGCTTCATCAATGTTGCACAAGTACTCTATCCCTAAACTATGTCCCCAGACAATAGCTGAGTTTTATATCTTTACATTAGCTCAAGTTATATTCAAACACACCCATGTCTCTATGAAAATCTCCATCTGATAAACCTGAGTAAAGCCAAGATTATATCCCTTCTCATCCTGGCATGGCTCCACAGCACCTCCTCCCACCAAGGAAGCCCAAGGTGATAGAATCAAGCACTATCTCCCAGACCTGGGCAGTAGCCTAGCTGCTCAGAGGGTGCTTGGAGGGGACAGAAATAGACACATAGATAAGATCTGTGCAGCTCCTGAACTCTCAGGAACACTGGGTATTGATTAAAGTTTCATACCTCCACCACCAGAGCAGCCTTTTTTCTTTTCTTCACTGTGTTTCTTTTCTGGTTGTTGTTATTCCAGGCTCAGGCACATAAAGACAACACAAGGCACACTGTAGCGCATTTTGGCTGGAGATTCCACACTTTCCACTTTCTCCTGGCTGGGGCTCACAGTGGAAGCCCCTGGAAGATGAAGCCTGGAGTGGGCTTCCCTGGCTCCACTTCTCTTCCCGCCTCTAGGTGGTTTCTTCACCTCTGCAGGCAGCATGGACCCCCCCCTTCTGTCCCCCTTCTCTCCAGCCCTCACCCTACCTTAGCACTCTCCCTGCTGATCCTCATTTACTTCTCTCTGCTTCCTCCAGAGCTAAACACATGGATGTTTGGGAAGGGCATGCACACTGGAAATTATTTTGTTTTCTCTTTTTTTTCCCCTCTCTCACTCCATCTCTGGACCGATCTCCTTATCTCCATTCTCAGAGGGGAGCTATCAACTACAGTGCCTGCCTTTCTGGAAGAAGACAAAGAAATTCCCATTTTTCCTCTACCCTCAGAGTGACTCTTGTCTTCCCACACCAGGAAAATTTCAGGTCCCTGCCCTCCCTTTGTTCTACAAATTAGTCTTTGACAGGAGTAAGGCTCACTCTGACCTCCTCTCAAAAACTCCACGCCAAGCTGTGAACAGTATCGCTAGACCAGATTATGCCTTGAAGAGACCAGAGAGGCTCTAAATAGCCTCCTTTCCTCCCTCAAAGGGAAGTGTGGGACCAGATCCAGGCCCAGGTTAAAGTAGGGCAAGGTATGGAGTAAGCACAGTTCTCCCGCAGTCCCACAGGAATCATGACAGGCGACCCAATTTCATCCGAAGCAGCTTGGCAGCTGCTCACCCTTGTCAATAGAAAGTGGCATCAGAAGCCTAATTACGTAAGAGTAAGACCTGGCACTCTGCAGAGAACCAAGAGATGATGTAGATACTCCCCCCAAGGACTGGACCAACTGCATCCCCTCCCTCCTACTTCTCGGTTCCCAATCTGAGACCAGGGAAAAGTGCAGCTACCTCTGGCCCTAGTTCTACATGATTCCGAATAGGGTCCTTTCCATGGAGAACACTGTCTCTGGACTGCCCAGAAGGGTAGAAAGTCCTAAGCTATGTGTTGAATGCAGGTATGTAGAGAAGGGTCTGAGCATCCTGAATGCTCTACACAAAAAAAGGCTGCTGCAGTAGTGTGTGTGTGTGTGTGTGTGTGTGTGTGTGTGGTATGGTGGGGGGATGTATGTGATGTATGTGTGTGGTGTGTTTGTGTGTGGTGTGGTGTGTGTGGGGTGTGTGTGTGTGTCTGTGTGTGTGTAGGGGCTCCCTCAAAAGCAAAACAACATTGCGGTAAATGGGACAGCCAGGTGGAATTACTGACTATGCACAAAGCCCCAGAACACAGGGAACTTGAAGAACAGACATTAGGGCCCTATTCATGGAAGTCATAAGGACCTTCCTTTTAAGTCATGATGAGTCCAGCCAGCCCAAGCTTGGCACCTCTCTTCAAGCCTGTGTTTCTATGAGAGAACAACTGGACAGCCAGCTCTTTTATCCTCAGAGGAGGGCAGAGTATTACTGGCAGTCAGTCAAAGGGCCATCACCCAGCTTTATCTCAGCATTGCTTATCTTCTGCTACTCCAGAGAGGGTTGCAGCAAAAGCTGACTTCCCCTCAACCTGGCACCTGCTGGTGAATCAGATGCAATGCAGAATGTTGGATGTAAGACACAGGACATAGGACACAGGAAACACACAAAAGCATGAGAGAGCAGGAAGCTGGCTCCTCTATAACCTATAGCTCATTCCTGGGCAATCAGGAATTCCTTAGTACAGAGGATCAAAGGTGAGAAGTGTTTAATAGCACCCGACCAGTCCTCATGTGTCCCGAACCCTCAGGACTCCCATCAAAAAGACAGCCCTACTCTAGCATTCTCTCTTATGGGGAAAGTGTTATGAAGGAAGCCAACAGGGAGGCACAGCGGTGGGGGACTCCTGGAAATGGCAATTACAGTGCTTACACTTACACACGCACACACACACACACACAAACCCCTCAGTTTTCATGTACCGCTACTCTCCACAAATCTAAATGTAATACATAAGCATATTAAATAACTTTTCTATTTCCCCTAAATCCCTTTTAATGACACTCATTTTGAGTTAATTGTAGCACAACAAAGAAGAGCACAGACACTGAAAGCCAAGTGCCTCACTTTTCTCAGCGGTGGAGTGGGAGAGCAATCATCTAATTCCCGAAGTTGTTGGGAAAGCTGGATATATCTGCACCACATCAGAACAGTGTGTAGACTATCAAGTGGAGGCAGCAAGCATTTGCTGGTACTCCTCACCCTGGTTTGTTCAGAACACTAAACACCCCCAAGAATAGAAAGAAGACCTCTGCCTTCTTAAGGATCATAAGTGTTCCTTCCTGGTTTTAAGTTCACGTAGATTCGAGCCATATCTACAGCTGTTTGAGGCATGCAATAACACCAGTGCTAAGCCCAAATGAAGCGTTAGGAGGGTTCCCTTGAGAATCCTGATCCTGATACCTAGATAAGGACACCATGCTTAACACACATCTTGTGGCTCTTCAGTAAATGGCGGATGCTTTTGTTAATATGGCCTCAAAGGGACCCTTTGTGGGATCAGGTAGCCCCAAATTCAAGGTGGTCAGTTTGCTTAATGATATTAAGGACATCCTAGTGGACAGGCCCAACCCAGCTGGCTTCCTGGAATTGCAATGTTGCTCAGCAAGGTAGACCCAATACCTAATGGCATCTCAATATCTCATGAATGTACCTTACTGATCACTAGGAGCCTGCTGCAAATATCAGGGACAGCAACTGACAGATCCCACGGATGCCTGTTCGGATATTTGTCTATGCAGCAAATATTTACCAAATTTTACCTTGCTATTTCTCTAATAAAAACAACTTGCACAGTATATGAGACAGAAGCCCTGTCCTCAAGAGACTCACAGTGATTGGGATGGGCTAGCCCATAAAGAACTTAAAAAGAGAACACACACACACACACACACACACACACACACACACACACACTATCAGAGGATGGAATTAAGAGGTTCAACTTTAAATAGAGTATGGTTAGGAAAGACTTCAGGTTTAAGACTCAAGGGGAGAAAGCAAGCCAGCTGTGGCAGAGAGGAACATCTCAGCAATATCCAAATGGCAGTAGCAACTTTTGTGAGTCTTCTGCAGTAACAAAGCCCCTGTGCCTAGAACAAATGACTGAAATGAGAGAAGGTGGACTGGAAGGTTTTGGAAGAGCCTGAAGACACTTGGAAGAACCTTGTCTTTCATGCATTGAGAGGAGCCTCCATCAAAGGGTTCAGTGCACAGGTATGGCATGCTCTGATTGACATGCATAGGATCTTCAGGACACTCTGAAGGGAGGTGGGGTGCAACCAGGGAGATATTGCATTAACTAAGGCAAGAGGCTAGGTGCCCTAGACCACTGGAGATTAGAACTGGTACAAGAGTTCCAGGTAAATATGGATTTAGAGCCAACAGGAATTCCTAATGTGTGGGGTGCAAGATAAAAACAGATGACCACAGTCATTTCAAGACTAAATAGCTACAGCGTCGAATGAGTTATGAACAGTGGAGAGCAGATACATGATGCAAATACATTGAGAATTGGGTAATAAGGGTTGATGACTCTGAGAACAGGAAAGGAATTAGGAGAAGTCCTGGCTTTGAAAAAGCAGCATTCTAAACCACAGGACCATTGCCGAACAGAGACTAGGACCCCAATAGAGTTTGGCAAATGAACAGAACAGTTATAGAAGTAAAAATCAGCTTGATCCCAGTCTACCTCATGTCTTAACTCAGCTTCAGACCCACACATCCCTTTGTAGCCTAATCACGACACCTCTAACTCAGATAACTGTAAAGTGTTATTGGGCATTTCCAACTTACTCACCAAACAAACTCATGACCCTGACCAGCATGCAGCCCCTTTTCTTAGTTTCTCTACTTCAGCAAAAGACACTATTGTTGTGCTGTGTTGATGTAGCTGAAGACCCCTCCCTTCTCTATCTCTCCTTCCTCCCAATGGAAAGATGCCAGGTTCACCTTTTACACAGACCCTACTTATAGAGATGCTCAGCTCTCCCACACAACCATTCAGTTTCCATTAGTACTATTGCTACCCTCTTCTTTTCATGCCTCAGTGAAGCCAGTTCTCCATGTAGCAAGTAGAATGTTGCTTCAGCATATAAAAGATTTTATAACTGCTCTCCCCACAGCACTCAAGACAAAATGTTAAACTCCTAACAATGGTCTACAAGGCTTAACACAAAGTAGCTCTCTCTTCCCTAACCTGCTTCCTCCCTTCATCCTTCTGTCTCTTGGAGAGCTCCAGCCTCCTTGCCTTTCTTGCTGTTTCATAAACCCATCAAGCAACCACTGTGGGTCCCTGCACTTGCTGGTCCTTGATATGAAAAGTCCTCCCCCAAGGCTTCCCAGAGCCAGTTCATCCCCTGTGTGCATACTTCCACTCAGCATTCAGCATCACCTCCTTACTAGATCACCCCATTCAAGCCTTAATATATTTGTTCCCTCCACATTCTGTTCCTTTCTTTGAGTTGTTAGCCTCCAAGTGATTTATTACTGTCTGGCATTACTTATTTATAAATTGTTTAATATATGTCCTCAGAGAAAACAGGAGTGCCAGAGGAGCAGAGATCTTGCTTGGTCATCACCATCTCTCCTCAGCCCATAACACAGTGCCGAGTAATAAGTTATTACTCTCTCCATCCAGGAAGTGACTGCATATTCACTGAGTATCTATTATGTGCTGGACATTACAAGGGATTCTGGGGATAATCACAAAGCACCCATGAAGTTTAGAGAATAGTTTAAAGAGGAGGAGCTGAAATAATCAACACAAGAAATGGTAATACTTGAGGAGAAGACCAGGATGTGATTAGGGATTGTATTGAAAGCAGTAGGGATGAAGCTTAAAGGGTTAGTAGAGTTTGTTAGGCTAAAGAACAAAAAGGAACTGTAGGGATTGCATGAGGACCTGAATTTGTAACCCTGGAAACCACCTAAGTTGGATACACTGGTACATACTTGTAATTCCAGTATTCTCATGGTGAGCTAGATGGCAGACATAAAAGAATCACCCAGCTTACCAGCCTGGTATACTATACATAGCTATGAACAATAAAAAAAAAACCCTGTTTGAAAACAAAGGGAAGACAAAGACCAAGCCTCCACATTAGCATCATGGAGTGTACATGCCCACATTCACATTTATGAACATACACACAGAATTTTTTTAACAGAGATAATAACATAGGAAGTAAAGATAACTAGAAGGTTAGGGTTCATGGCAAAAACAGGAGCAAGGAAAGAAATGGATCAGACAGAAAGTGAGAGACAAGACAGGGTATTAAATACTCTACTGGGCCCAACTAAAGATTACCAGAAGCATAAAAAGGACAAACTCAGACCCACTGGACCAATCCCTACACTTTAGCTCCAAGGCACTGCAGGAGCCTATACAAGGTCACAGTCAGATAAAAGAAGCACTGATAAGCCAATGACGATTTCCAGTAATGAGACTCTTCCCTGATGGAAGAAACTCGGGAGACACTAAGGAATATTTGACATCCTCTACTATTTACTTCCAATCTTCTCTCTAGTCTCAGTCTCAACAGTTTTCAACCCATCCCATTTACTGTGGCTGCTTCCAAAACAGGATGACAAACTTTCCACCTCTGATCTTGCTTCTGTTGAGCCTTCCCCCTTTCCCTGCTTTCTCCAGAGATACAGCGATACAACCTGCTAAGTCCACTCAGTACTGCCTCTTTACGATTTCAGGGCTAATCATTTGGTACTGGATAACCAATTAAGGGGCTCCTCCATGTGGGGAGACTATTTTTCCACTGTCAGCCTTCCTTAATTACTGTAGTTCTTTATCTAGGAGTGAAGTCCCATGATTTTTCTCCTCCAACATTAGCATGTCAACATTTTTTTTTGGCTTCCCAGAGGCTGAGGGTAAGTTCCTACTGCTCAGGACACCATGCACTTCTGGCACAGGACTCAGAGGATCCAAACTGGACTGAAAATATCTTCCCTTAGGATTTCATAGACCCAGAGGTGCTATGCAAGCTATCAAGGGAGGGAAGTAACTAAGAATTCTACCCAGGTGTGGAGACTATGAACCACAACAATGACCATCATGACAAGATATTCCTAAAAGTACAACAGTGGCATTCATATCTTAGTGATGGCCAACAGCAAGTAAGAAAATGTGTTTGGAACTAGAAGCCTAGCCAACTACCCAGGGCCAATGAGGTCATGAATCTTAGAGGAGAACTTATTACCACTGTAGTGAAGTGTAATTCCAAGTTGCATTTTAGATACTTACCCTTATATCAATAAATAAGTATAGTTCCCAACTCTTACCAAAGAAGCCTTGCTTTGCAATAAGCAGAGACCATTACAGAAAACCAAAACTGGTCAAAATGCAGAAAATAGCTGACAGTGGGCTGCCCAGCCACAATGGATATCTATAATATAACTCCTACACCTGAGGTTTAGCAAACATTGTAAAAGAAAGGGCAGGAAGACTATCAGAGCAAGAGAACCAAAAGAATCTACTATGGGCTTGCATCTCTCAGAAATAACAGACACTTCACCCATGATGCTTCAACAATATTGCTGCCTAAACAAGATCTTTCTACACCTTTGAGGTTTCTCCATGAAGCCTCCTCTGACTACTCCAGAAAGACATTTCACAGCTGTCTTTAGGCCCAGCAGTGCTTGGTCCTTATGTTCAAAGGTCCACAACACAGTACCTAGACAGACATGGAGCACAAATCATGCTTCTCTCCCCATGACCAGAAGCAAGATCTCTTCCTCCTTCCCATAGCTAGCAGGCCCAAGAGTTACGAAGTAAGCCCTCTTGGTATGTGGTGCATAAATTAATCTGTGCTTCTCAAACCACCTATTTTCTCTCCTATTCTGCTCTAACTCATGGAAGCAGGGAGAAATGGAAAAGAGCCAAAGCTTCCTAGTTCAACAAGGCAAGGCTCTCCACTTGAGTAGGAGCCTTAAACAGACCTGGATTACCTCATTTGTAAAATGAAGAATGATCAAACGGCACGTATAAGTGTTAGACAGCATGTTTATCTCTATCATCTGTCTTTTAGCTCTTTGTATAGTATGTTCAAAGAAATCTCAGCAAAGTGTTTTCTCCTGAGAGAAGAGAAGGAAGAGAATGAGCAATACCTGCGGATATATAGATGGGAAGAAAGCATTTACACACTGATAGTAGAGGAACAAGTCACAACTAAAGCCATGGCAAACAAGATGCCATTGGCAAAAACAACATTCTCCCTTGTCTCCTCTAAACCCAACCTTCTCTTCACTACTGTATAGATCCCTGACTGTAAAGCCACAGAGGGTCCAAATCTCAAGGAGGCTATAAATACTAGGTGGGTCTTATAAAAGATGTTAGTTGCCATGGCTGTAGAGATTATGGAAACTTCCCAGTTACAACAGGAATCAAGGAACAGAAGGAGACATAAAGAGACGATTGAAGACTCCAGGATGCTCCTTCATTGCAGGAGTAGAAACAGCCACAGGAGTCGCCCCTGTCTTAAGCCCTCTATCCTTACTTGCTGCTCTTCCGGCGGCTTCCTCCTTCTGTGGTCTTGGACACTCAGGTCCCTATCCCAAGTACAGCTTGACCTTGAGACACATGTGTTGCCAATTCATTCTCCCAACTTACAACAATGCTGGAAACTTCTGCTTCCTCGGTTGTTATTCTCTCCCATTCTATTTCATCTTGCTCTGGGTTATGAATTATGTACAGTACTTCTCGTACTCTAGAAAGACCCTTTATCAAGCCCAAACAAAAGGGAATTGATGCGTGGTTTTGACCAACTAAGAGTCTTTCAAAATGACAAAGGGCTACCCAGCCATGCAGAGAATTTGAGCATAAACAGGCCCATGTGTTCTCATGCACACATGCACAGACACACATAGAGCTGCGTACAGGAGATGGAGATAACTCCTTCAAGAGGAGGCTCTCGAAACTTTAACTGGACAGGTGATGGCGATATGACCTAACGACATCACTCTTTCCTCTTCTGCCCTTATCAGGCACATGGGGGCAGGGCAGGTAGTGGCATGTGACTAGTGATAGGCAGGAAGTTAATTAAGTTAGGTGCCTCCTTTCCAGAAAGAAAGTTCAGGTTCTGTGCAATCTCCAGGGCTAGGGCAAGCCATGCACGCATGTGTGTGTGCAGGACACTTCTTCCTAACTGCCTGAGACAAAGTCTTCACCCCTGGGCAAAGAGGCTCATGTCTGCAAGCTACAGCACACCTATGACCTGTCCTACTCTAGGACAAAGCACCACACTGTGAATCTCCTCAGCTCGGCCTCCCATCTTTCCTTTTCCTTGCCACCCACTTCTTCAGTTGCTAACAGCACCCACCCAAGATCTAGCTTAAATAAACTATTTTGCAGCTTCACTGGTTCTAAATGGAAGTCAAATGTAATAAATAACTTGAGTGCAAAAGACAGGCCTGCAACCCTCTCTCCCTCTGTCACACACAGGCACACGTAGACTAAACGCCAGCAATTATGCTCTGTGGCAACCTTTCCTGGGCACGGCATGATGGGTTGGGGGTGGGGTGCTCACAGTAACAGCTCTGCAGAGTAGCAAGGGTAGTAGGTCATGTCACGAGACTACGGAAATATGGGCGATGGGTCTTTTGATGCTGGGAAACATAAAAACTCTCCTCAGAGAGCATTATCACAGTGACGTAATTGCTGGTGTCTTGCTGTTGTTTCTTCATAACTTGGTCCTGGAGCACACTCCTTGAGTGTTGTCATATCACCCAGTGCCATCTGCTAAGGATGACCAGCTTGTCACCTAGAGAAGAAATTAAGTGGCAAAAGCCTGAATGGAAACACAGAGAAAGGAAAAAGGCAGCTATTGACAGACACAGCAACCTAGCTGACTGACTCTTCCAGCATGGCTCATGTCTGGGGGACAAGTACTGCCAAAAACTTTGAACATGTACACACAGGAGCTGTGTCCCTGGGTGTGGACATGCCTGATGTCCTTTGGACTCTGCTTTTGCTTCTTTATTATTAAGGGAGCTGACAGCTCTGATTTAATAAGGTAGCTCAGATACCCCCAAAGGCAGGTGGGATACACACATGACCATTCAGAAATGGATGGAGCCTGAGGAAGTTCAAGCTCCCACACTCCCTTTGTCTCTCATCTTTTAGAAATATTTTTTTATAAACTATTTTTGTCAGGAGCCTTTGTTTTACATTATCAAGGAAATGATCAGAAAAGGTCATGACATTACAAGGTTTTGTACACAAAGAAAGGAGAACGAGGCTAGTTATATTTTGGATGTACGTTTTGCCATTATTTTTCCAAGGGACCCCATTGACCAGATCTGTCAAAACATGTTAGAAGATGATATGTGGAACACCCTCTTTGTAAGTCTCAATAATAGAGATTAGCATGTATGCTCATAACCTTGCATTATTTTCATGATGGTTTACATTTGTAAAGCATTATCCCAGCTCAGGATGTACCCTTCCACATGCTTACCTAGTTCTTACATCCACAGTGGGAACTGAGCACTGAATTTGTGTTCGAATTCACAGTGGAGGAAAATGAATCTGACAGGCCAAATGAAGTCATCAAAGGGGACAGAAAGAGTAAAGAAACAAATCCTAGGATCAAGCAAAGGTGTTCTTGGTGTAACTCAGTGCCTAACACTACCATATTCTTAATGAATTCACCAGTCAGTTCAGCCTCATCAGTTCCTAAGATACTCATTTGGAAACAAGTCATAGAAGTGACTATTCATACCTCAACACATGCACACACACAAACCCTCAGTGCCATTACAACAGAAAAGAAAATGGGTATCAAGCAGCTAATAGCTATGTTCATTTACAAGTGAATTATTTATATCAATGTAATTACATTAATAGATTATATTGATCTACCGAAGGAATAAAATTTGTGTCAGCAAAATACTTATTTTAAGTTTTCAAAGGTCACAGAATTGTCATAAAATGAAGACAGAAGAAACTGGGCTGGCCACGGGTTAGGTTTTTGTTTGTTTTTTGTTTTATCATGTCAAGACAGAATTTCAATGTCAAAAGAGTTTCTTTAATTCAATTTTACGTTGGACAAATTTTGTAATAAGCTATGTGGCCATTCTTTCCTCAGTATGCCAAGCTTGTAAAGATCTCGCCGCCGCCTCAGCACAGCTCCTTGGGAACACTTCTACACAAGAACCGAAGTCAGCCTCAGCATCTGCAGACAGGGAAGAGCCCTGATGTAATGGAGCTGTAAGTAGCTGCAGGGTCAGCATTTCCCCAGTTACTCAGAGTGGATGCAAGTTGGCAAGAACCAGTTAGGACTCTCTGATGCATTCTGGAGCCATTTTTACACCAGGGGTGGTTTGTTTGGGGTTTTTTTGTTTGTTTGTTTGTTTGTTTGTTTTGTTTTTTGTTTTTTTTTTTCCATATGTGGATAATAGGGTGGATGAACTGTATTTCTAAGCAGGAACACAGGGCGTGAGAGCACTTCAGGCATGCACAAGAGACTTAGCAAACACGCTGGGGAACAGAACATAGGATGAGAGTTTGTTATGCTTGCTTGCCCCTGATATAACCAAACTCCTTTCTGAATAAGGAAAAGACAAAAGAATCTGTCCACTCAGCAAAGTGGAGCTTGTAAGTGCCCAGAGTGAAAAGTCATATCAAGAGCATTCCCACAGGGAGAGATGAATGCATTTTCATAAGTACATTCATATGGTGTACCTCACATGATGGCAACATAGTTGCTTTAGGATAGGAACAGCAGGCATATTACCCCCATATTATGATGAAAAGACAGATATGCATTTGTTTATTCATCTATTTGATACTTAGAAGAAGAGGATGAGTATTTGGCTGGTCATTGTGGGCTCATAAGAGGAGGGCAGGCAGCAGCCATCTTGTCCACAGCATTCTTTTTTAATTTTAATTTTTATATTAATTACAGTTTATTCACTTTGTATCACAGCTGTCTCCCCCTCCCTTAGCCCCTCCCAATCCTCACGTTCCTTCCCTCATCTCTTCCCATGGCCCTCTCCAAGTCCACTGATAGGGGAGGTCCTCTTCCCCTTCCATCTGACCTTAACCTATCAGGTCTCATCCGGA
>NW_026596057.1:15182271-15223219 GCF_907164565.1 Psammomys obesus | reverse complement strand
GATTACTTTTGATCACATGTCATCACCAAGCCTAGGGTACCCTCTTCCTTCTTCCTTCCTAGGTATGGGTTCCTTTAAGAGTATTTAAAAGCCAGGTTCCAAGCCAAGAAGGCCAACTGTGTCACAGAAATGAACTGCTAATTATACACAAACCCTCTGTAAACACTGAAACAAATTACCTTTCCCCTACTTTTCTCTGGATATTTTTCTCCCTCTAACAGCCACAGGAGGGAGCTGAGCTGGTGTGAAGGTGAGACATCAGTGGTGTTGATGACTTCCCATTGTCAAAACTTAGCATCTCCATCTGATGGGGCTGACTGGTCTGAAGATGAAGCCATGCTGCACGTCCCAGCAGCTGGTATATCTCTGGTGAGTCTACAGAGCTCATCTGAAGAGGACCTGTCAGTGGATGCTTAAGCCTAGGGTAAGGTGCTGATGCTGAAAGGAAGAATGTTTAGAAAGAGAGGGGGACTCAGACACCTAAAAGATGACTAGCAATAGGACAGTCTTGGAAAATGCCAGATGCAGGCCACTGGCATTTAGATCTAAGAGAAGAAAGAACTTAGAGGCACGATCTCTCTCCGACCTTCCTAGCCACAGCCAGTAAACACCCTGTGGAGGAACTACCCAAGAGTTTAAGACAAACAAACAAACAAACAAAAAAACTGAACCTCAATAATGCCAACAACAGGGATTCAAGGCTGGCAGTGAAGCAAATGCAAGGTACAAAGCGGCAAGACTCAGAGACAAAAACAGCCTGTGAGGGCCAGGAAATGTGTAAAGGAGGCTGGGAAGAAGATGTTTTGCTTGTCTACTCTACATGGTGTTTAAAAAAATATTTAATAATATCAGACACTACGGTGCTATTATGAGTCAGGATGTGCAAAAAGCAATATTCATATAATCTTACTTAATCATCACACAACTCTGTGAAAGGCATACCACAGCAATTCTCACTTTTTAGATAAGGGGAAAAACGCACAACGTTCAAAAATTTCTCCAGTCACAAAGAGAGTGAGGGTGTAATCAGGGCCCTTAACTCCTCTCTTATTCCACCTTTTAGATCAGAAATCATTTTTTAACAAGAGCATCATCAGTACCTAAAATTCATGAAGGAAAACATCCTTGGGATAAATGCATTATATGCCTTTTATAAAAATGGATCCATAGTGTAAATATTTCTTTAATATCACTTAAAACCCGAAGTTGTTTCTGGGAAGATAAAAAACCAGAAGCAGAGGTGAAAGGCGACTCCTGCAGTCTTGAATCAACCTTGGCACCCAGTTGATTTCTGCATTTTATTTTATTTCAGAGTACTGAAAAAAATCTTGAATCACCTAGAAAATTAATGGTGGGCTTGTTCATACTATTTTAGATAGGCATACAAGTTTAGGTTTGATTTCTTTCTTTTCCTTCATTTTCTTTCTTTCTTTCTTTCTTTCTTTCTTTCTTTCTTTTTTAGGATGAACTAAAACAAAGTGAAAGCTTCCTAAATCAATAGCACATTTACACAAAATTCAAGTGAGTTGAGAGGTGATAGCAGAGGTAGCTTTGCTCCATAGTCTGAACTAAAGGCAAATTAAGCCAGCTCACCGCAGGCAGCCTCCAAGTGTCAGATGTGGTCTCAAACACACTGATCACATGCAGCTTTTTAAATTGTTTTTTTTTCTTAATTTTGTATTTTCTAAACTCTACAGTATTGTTTTCCATAGTCAAAGATTCTCGAGTTCAAAATACATGATATAATACCTACAATGGAATGCCCATATTACAGAATTTTTGAGGATTTTATAACCAATGGGCCTTGATTCAAGGCTATATGATAATTAAAAGACAACAGAGGGCCTCCCAACTAGTCAAAGTGCTGAGACTGAAAGACTGAATGCGTAACCCTAAACAAGACTCTTACATGAAGCCTATGAGTTCCCCTTCCTCTTACCAGGGCTCAGGGAACATCTTGGAAAGGGAGACAAAACAAATGTAAGACCCAAAGAATGGAGAGAGCACTGTGAAATGATGTCTTCTGGATTTGACAAGGCTGACACACTCATGAACTCACAGCAAGTGTGGTCCCCTGCACAAGACCTTTACAAGAACAAGCTAGACAAAATTCTGGCACAGGTTGGGTAGATGACCTACAGGCCCCACTCCTTACTTAGGAGCTATTGACAAGTGGTACTTTCTAGGAGAGAGAACAGCATTCTTTTCTGAGTAGGTGGCCACTGATAGGATTCCCACACCCTGAAAGGTACATGATCAGAGGTTGAAGAGGTGAGATAGGAATACACATGATGATATTTAATTGTTTACTTGTAAGAAATTCTCCAGATGAAAAAGTTCAAAACAAAGACAAAATCTAAGTATATTATATATGTGTAAGAAATGCCATAATGAAAACCACTGCTTTGTACAATTAAGATTACCCATGGCTCTTAGTGGACAAGTCCCTGCTCGAGAGCAAGGACCAGTATCTTAATGATGAATGGGGGAGTGGAGAACAAGCAAGGGAGAAAAGTGTTACAGGGATAGAAACATATACCATCCTTTCTCCAACCCCAGAGGCTGCTGAGGTGAGTGTCCTCTGGTACTGATGAGGAAGATCACTCAATGTGAGTATGGGAGGTGCCTGCCTCCATCCTCCATTTCACAGTAGACAGAACCCAGGTGATGCTGAAGGGGAGAAAAGTCAAAAGGCCTCCTAGGTCTCCTGGGGCCAGGTTTACAATGACGGCTTCTTTACTTTCTCTTGACTACTGTGAGTTCTCAGAGCAGCAGACGTATTCCTATACAGATGATCATCTGAACTGTTCTCATGGGTCTTTTTCATAAAATCCTTTCCTTGTAGTTAATTTCAGTTCTCTGCTTCTACACGAGCACAGAACATCCTGTTTTCTTACGTGGACAGACAATGCTAAGAAGTTCTCAGGGACCCTTCAGAAAGCCTCTCCAGATTAAGTGGGATCCCTAGTACCCAAGAAGAAAGACAGACATGCTAGTCCAACCCCACCTCATCTTTGGAAGAGGCTGAGATGAAATCAGCCTCACGAGGAGAAGAGACAACAAGGGATACTGGCTGGAACTGAGAACAGAGCTGATGTCTAATTGTAACATATAAGGAGGCTCAAACAGGGAACCTCTGCATACTGTTTTCAATACTCCCTTGGTCCTCCCCGAGAGCCCTGGGTATCTCTCTCCCAGCCATTTATGACATTCCTTTTGCCTTATGAGGATATGTATATCCCCGTCACATGACCTGCCACCCTTTGGGGCTCATGTCCATAAATTACAATTAGAGGCCATTCTCTGTCTGTCATTCGATGACAGATGACAGGTGAACAGTGGACAATACCTAAAGGCATGGAAACCGACCTGGTGGACAGTGCAGGGTAGAGGCAGAGTGTGCCTGTCCCACCCTCCAGGCTGTCTCTTTCTCGGTGTTTCATGTAGACTAGTGATTCTTCAGCTTTAGCAAATGACCTCGGAATCCTGTGGGAGCTTGTTAAAATGGACTTCATTCTACCTCTGGGGACGATGTAAATATTAGGTCAGAGCAGGACCCAGTGATCTGAAATTACAGAGGCTGTTCCCAGGTGACATTAAGATGGGCAACAGCTGGAGGGGGCCCCTGAAACACATTGCTTTATTTTTTCCCAGTGAATGATCAATTGAGGAAAAATTAGAGACCTCTTGCCTTTCCTAGTGGGCCAAGAACTGTAGCTATGCCATCCCTGCCTGGTTGGGATTCTGGAAGCATTTGGCTCCAGAGTGATTCAGTGAAAAGCACCTGAAATGGCTGCTGAGTCACCACTCAGCACCTGTAGTTAATTTCTGTCTCTGCAGCCCAGGGTCAGATCACCTAAAGGCTCAGTATTGTCTCCAAACAGAGAGATCATAGCCTACGGCTGTGTGACACCTCAGGCACCCAAGGCATGGATTAGAAATTAAACTGAGTATTAGAGTGGGCTAAAAGCAGGCAAAGGAGCCCCGAGCCAGCCTAATGGCCCTCTGCAGACAAAAGACTGGGAGACCAGCCTGGTGCATGGTGTGAAATGCAGGCATCAGATCAGGAGGCAAGCGGTACATTTGGAATGCATCCCGAACATGATGGCATCCCTAGTTTGACAAATTATTAAGAAATCAAGATGGATCTGCAGAGAGTAGGAATGATTTCAAGGCAGAGACAGCTATGAATGGGGATGTGACAAGTTTGAGGAAGAAAACCTGTTTCTCCCATACAAGGAACTAGGGAATGAAATGCTACAGGCCAATGATTCCAGCAGGGTGCATTGCAGGACTTCCAGAGAGGGCACGTGACTAACCTAGAGAGCAGGCTGCCAAGGCACTTCATGCTTTTGAAATACAGTTAAAATCATCTGAGCACCCGTCCACCGCCAGTAAGCTTCCCTCAATTTCCAGAACACACATATGTTTATTCGTATTCTAACCTTCTCTTCCTCCCTTAAAGGCTCATTGTTTTTCCTCTCGTAGGCCCCCTTCTACCTTCTTTGCTCCTCTCCTTACTCACATGTAAATATACATATATAAGAATTAGAAGCTAGGATCCATGTCCGAGAAATAACATATAGTATCTGTCTTTCTAAGTGTGAGTTATCTCACTTAATATAGCATTTCCCAGTTTTGCCTATTTCCTATATGTTTCGTGATTTCATTCCATTTCTGATGGATAAAATTCCATTGTGTGCACGTACCATATTTTCATTGCGCATTCATTTGTTGATGGACATCTAGGCTGACTCCATTTCCTTACTTTTGTGAACAGAGCAAGAGTAAATATGAATGTGTAAACATCTCTGTGAATCTTTTGGAGCACATGCCCAGGAGTAGTATGTCTGGGTCATGTGGTAGGGAAAAGGTTGGGACAGAATAGAAGGAAAGGAGAGGAGAAAAGAGCACAGGAGGGGAAAGGAGGGGAGGGAGAAAGGGGGGGAGGGGAGAGGAGAGTTGAAGAAAGGAGGAGAGGGTATTAACCAAGCTAAATATGCGTGGAAATGCCATAAGGAAACCTGTTACTTTGTGTGGTAATTAAGAAGCTAAATTTGGGGCCTGGAAAGATGGCTCAGTCTGTGAAATGTTTGCTGTGTGAGCATGAGAGCCTAAGTTTAATGCCCACATAAAGGCAAAGTATGGCAGCATGTGCCAATAATGCCAGCACTTGGGGGGTAGAGACAGGAGGGATTCCTGTCTTGCTAGCCAGCCAGTCTAACCAAATGGGCGAGCTCCATATACATAGACAGTCTTTGTCTCAAAATTAAGTTAGAGAACGATTGAGGAAGACACCTGACGTCAATATCCGGGCCCCATACACATACACACGCACAAGCACCACCCCCATGAACTCAAAAATTTAAATAAAAAAAAAATTAGTTGGGGGAGAAAATTAGATTCAGGCATACAATGCTAGTGAGGCAGGTAGCTGGGCCTGAGAGCTATTAGGCCCTAAATGTTCTCAAGAAAACATTTGCAATTTAGTGGAAGCAGGCCCAGGCTCTCTGGGATTGAGTCACCAAGGGCTTAGCAGTAGTTCTCAACGTCCCCAATGCTGCAGCCCTTTAATACAGTTCGTCATGTTGTGATTCCCCAAGCATAAAAACATTTTCATTGCTACTTCATAACTGTAATTTTGCTACTGGCATAAACAGGGATGTAAATGTCTGTGTTTCCTGATGGTCTTCAGAGCCCACAGGGGTTGAGACCCACATGCTGAGAACCACTGGCTTCAAGGGGGTTCAGGCCGACTGCAGTCCCGGTCTTTCATGCCTCATCATGCCATGAGCGTGTTCATTGGATGGAGGGCAGGGAAGACACCCGCTTATAGATCAGAACTCTCAGTTTCAAAACTTGCTTGCTGCTTCCAAGAAATGAAACGGGTTTCCCAGTTTACTCCACAGGCTGAATTTGCCCAGCGCAGTTGAGCTGGACTGCACAAAGGGCCACTTTTATCCTGCTCTCCCTGACTTCTCCCCTACCTCTTTCCTCTCTACCTAGCCCCGATTCCACTGCACAAGCACCCTCCCAGCCCTCTCTCACTGAAAGAACTCCTGGGCCAGAGTCGCTTTGGCAAAAGCCAGATGCCCCATCTACTACCGTTTACAACTAAGTGGCTAAGACCCGGAGAAAGCAGCTGCTTTCCATGCTGCTCACTGGTCTCCCATGAACTTCACCACCACAGACGCCAAGGGGTTCCTCAATGCTGCACGGAAATCACGCCATTTTCCTACCCCAGTTACTACTCACACTTTATAGACAGCTAGCTTTTATCTTCTCTGCAAACCTCCAACATCCCCCTTCCTCCCTCAGCTGACGATCTCACTTCATACTTCGCTGAGGAAAATTAAAAAAAGAAAAAAAAAAGGAATTGGAAGAGATTTGCACAATCTTCCAACACTGCATCTACTGATGAACCAGCCCCTCTCCCTTACTTCTCCACACTCCCACAACTGTTCCTGCCTTAGGAAGGTTCATTTCCCACCTGCATCTTATTTGACCCACCAGAAACATTTGACTCAAATGGGCAAAACATTTTTGAAGGCAGAAATGTGAATGCAAGTTAAAGAGAACTACAGATGTAACACGTAACTCTCCAAGCAATTATTGGCAAAGGGACCCAGAACAGGGTCTGCTATATGTGACCTTGATACAACAGGAAGGGTATGTTTCAAAGAACTGATTTTCTCATCCTCCCCGTCTTGCTGGAAGCTTTCTCTTCCACTGGCCTCAGGACAGCACGCTTTCTTACCCCTCCTCCTCAGTCATTTTTGGCTGGTGACTCTCAACACCTTACCTTTGGAACCCAGTCCTAGAATCTCCCCTGTTCTCAACTCCACACTCACCTCCTCTGTGGTCTCGTAACTTCAGCTACCATCCATACACTGAAAGCTCCCAAATGACAGTTCCTGAACAGGCTTCCACACGGAACACATTTATTCAACTTCATAGTCTGCCTACCACATAAAATAAATGTGGCAAATTTCACATGCCCAAACTTGATTCTTAATTTTTATTCAAACTACTAACTACTCAACTAACAACTCCAGTCCTTGGCTTTCTCTCACTCTTATAACCAGACAACCAGAGAATGCCGTGACGATGTTAACTGTACACCCAGAACCATTCAGCATTTATCTATTACAGTGTTGCCTCCCTGATAGGAGCTCCCATCATGCTGCCTTAGACCGTTTTCACTGACCTCCTAACTTGTCTTCTTATTTCCAGCCTTGCTCCTTTACGGTCTGTTGGTAGCAGAGTCTGGCTCTTTAGAACTCGACCTAAGCCACAATACTTGTGTCCTCCAAGCCCTACCCCATTGCTTTGCATCTTGCTGATGTTTAAAAAAACAATGTTTAGAACAGTCACCAGGTCCACATGATCCACATCCTTCTTCCACACCTGGCCTTACCCATCACTCACTGTATTCCAATATGCTAGCCTCTGTGCTGCTCTGCAAATGTAACTGGGGCATGCCATTCACAGAGTCTTCACAGTGCTGTCCCATATAGAAAACCAAGAAAGAAAACCACTTAGTTCATTCCTTTACCAGCTTCAATTGAAGATGCTCAGATGCCATCTTCTAGAATGGTTCTGCTGACAGCTTCATTTAAAAGTGAAGACACCTTTACCATTTCTCCAGCTAATTTTTCTCCACAGAATCTATCACTATCTGATTTATTCCATATTTTTGCTATTTATTCTGAACTTATTTCCTGATGATGGAAAACCCTCAAATGTAGGGACTCTGCTATATTAGCAGCATCTCCAATAGTCCTTGAATATGATAAATTAATAATAAATTAATGGATAAATTAATAGATAAGTTAATAATAAATTAATGTGTGAGCCTGTAAATGCCTATGAAAATAAACAGAAGAGATAAAGACCTTTACTATGAGTTCTAGAAACAATATTCTTAATCTCCTTCTTCCCTCCTTGAAGAACTTAGAAATGGGATGTGCTGCCAGGTACTTGGGAGCAATAAGGGGGAAGTTATAGCTCCTCGCTAGGCAAACATTACCTTGTAGCCTTCATAGGAAAGGCGGCAGACATGCATCCAGATCTACTTATCAATCTTTCCATTAATTAGATGAGTCACAGGTGAACACACACAGATATCAGAATGCAAGTTTTACCTATATGACAGGGTCATACACCAAAACAGAGAGGTATGGATGGCAGATGGGGGATGTGAAGAAAAGCTGTCAATTTCAGAGCATGGGTGACACTAGCTAGAAGTGGTCCCAGATGTTAGCAGCCTAATCCCAGGCCAGCCCTTAGATCAACTGGGGTACCTCATTATTCTAGCTCCATGAGAACATCACTGCCTCTGCCACTCATCTGTCAAGCAAGCTTTGACAGATATCCTCCTATCATTAAAGCATGTGGAGAAAGGGATAGAGGATGATTGACTGAAGCAAAGATTAGATATGTTCCCTAGTCTCTCATCCCTCAACCTGCGGTGTCTCCTGTAGATACTACAACAGCAGAATTACTTCAAAGAAGAAAATGATGTTTTTCTCATTGGCCCTGGGATATGGTGGGATTTTTTTTTCAACATGCTTGTATATCACACACCTGAGCAAAATCTCAATGAGGCAAATAGTGAACAGATGTTAACAAATTTAACAAATACTAACTGTGCAATAGGATAAAAGAAACCCACTGGCATAAATTAAAGGATTTCTGGGGGATGAAGAAGACTCTCAGTAAACACTCAGACAATGAGTTGTCTCTTTTGCCAAAAACCCTGTAAAGCCTTCAAAGACATATTCTATCACAGTGGCTCAGAGCATCCTATGCAAAGGCTGGCAAACGACAAAGCTGGAAAAGCAGCACAGCTCCAGGAATTTCTACATCCACATCTGTATCAACAGCAAGTGAGAAGAGAAATAACTACAGCTACAGACACGCAAAACAGAAAACCTGGACATTAATAGCAGAGACCTGAATAACTGCAGATAGGGACTGAGAACCCTGGCAATCAGAATATTAACCCTAAAAACAAGAAAACAGCTGACAAAATCAGGAGATAGCATAAAAGAAGAATGACAAAGAGGAAGAAAACTCAGGTCAGAATCAGGAGGGAGTTGATTCTCTTGGCCACACTGTAAGAAGGAACCAAACTGAGGCCATTTTGAATAAAACTTCCATTTTGAATAGGGGCCAAATAAAGTTTAAGTTCCCAACTGCTCCCTGGGTAACAGACATCCTCCTTGGCAGAAAGAGATGTGGACATGGGTAACTGACATCCTGACTGGCAAGTTGAAACATGAATGCTAGCAGCCCCCAACTCCAACAGTTGAATAACCCAACCAATGGGAACAGGGTAAATGTATCAAAAGGACATGTTCCTAAGGAAGTCCTCCAGCCCTAAATCCTGATTGTTGGGATAACCTGGCACAGACGTTTGTAGTTTCAGGCTTAGAAACTCTATAGCATACTGGCTGGGGCTGGCAGTTCAGCTCCCAAGTCTGTTCTGTGGCCCTGATAAATATCAGTAACGGTGGCCTGAGTACAATAAATTTTTGTCATCTGCTTAAATACTCACTAAGATCAACATTCAAAGATGCAGTCAGCTCCCAAGTCTGTGCTGTTGTCCCTGACTGGTCAGGCTTTGCTGTCTAATTCAATAAAGATCTTGCTTTGCTGGACTCTTGTGCCTGCTTGAGTTGTTTTGGATTTTCAGAGCCCAACAACATCTAGTCCCAGTGAAGAGGAGAAAAAGCTTAATACTCAAGCCAAAGAAACATTTGCTGAGAGAACTGCACTGATCAGGGAAAGAACATGCTGTGATAAAAAGGAACACCTATCAGGTTTGGGAATAAATAAAATCAATTAAATTAGTAAGTGTCAGGGAGAGTTTCTGAGTTGAGAAGACCTTTGGGAGCTACAGTCCAAACAGGTGGAAGCAGCCAACAGAACTGAACTCTTTTGTATTCTTGCTAACACAGGAGGAAGGGAAGCCAAGAATACAGTTGGAGTTTGACCAAGCAGAGTTGACTTTTGGTAGAGACTAAACCAAACCTGAGGATACTACCTGTAGCCCTGACAATGGGACCCTGACTTATCTTTTTACAGTATAGCATGACATGAGAGAAGCCCCACACAAATGAAGCTAATAGTAGTCAAAGGCAGAGTGACATAAGGTCACTAGGGGCACTTATGAAGAGTCTGTATAGCAGAAAGGAAACAAAAACCCTTGCATTTGTCCTATTCGGCTTTAATTGTCACAGGGTCACCTAAGATAGGAATCTCAATCGAAGGACTGCCTATATCAGGTTGGCCTGTAGGCGTGTCTGTGAGGGGTTGTCTTGATTATTGGTTGCTCTATAAGGACCAAGTCCACAATAGGCAGCACCATTCCCTGGCTAGTTGATCTTCTGCTATAAAAGAAAGCTAGGTAAGCATGGGTCTGTGGGTAAGCCAGCAAGTGGCTTCCATTTCAAGTTCCTGCTTGAATTACTACCCCAGCCTCTCTCAGTGATGGATTATATCCTAAAAGTATAAACCGAATAAATCCTTTCCCTCAGTGACATGTTTTTTCTTACACTGTTTATCACAGCAATAGAGAGGAAACTAGAACATTTTAGATAGAATGGTTAAAATGAGCCCTCATGCTTTAGAGTCCCCTTTTTTGTAGTATAGAACATCCATAAGTCTCTCTTACTAGTCTGAGTGTAACTAGGGCCAATTAGTCTTGCATACTTGTTGCAATCATTGAAAAGAAGTGAAAATGAAATGGTAGGTAGTATTTCCTGTCTCTTAATGCCTACCTGATAAAGCACATCAGTTAGGTGAGTTGGAACATCTTAGAATGAGAAGTGGCAGGAAGTTGTGATGGCTATTTTTGGTTGTCAACATGACAACATATGGAATTAACTAAAACTCAAGCACCTGATCACACCTGTGAGGAATTTGTCTTGATTAAATCTTTTGATGCATGAATACCCACCTTTAATCCAGATATTTTGAGATGGGAAGAGCCACCTCTAATCTGACCCATACCTTCTGGTAGCAAAAAAAATATAGAGAACATGGAAGAAGAAAGATTTTGATCTTTGCTTGCTTATCCTTGCTCTGGCTTGCAAGTCCATTCCTTCACCAACATTAAAGCCTACTTCTTTGGGGATACAGTGCATACTGAAGAGCAGCTGAGACATCCAGCCTCAGAGACTGAACAAGTACTGGATTTTTGGACTTGGCATTAGTAGACAATCATTGTTGGATTAGCTGGACCACAGCCTATAAGCCACTCTAATAAAACCTCTTCATACATATTCATCCTGTCAGTTCTGTTTCTCTAGATAACCTTAACTAATACAGAAGGGAAATAAATATCTTAATATCACATTTTACTGGAGGTAGTGATTCCTGTGTAAAGTATCAAGACATGCATACTTTTATTTATGATATTAAGTTGATCAGTTATTCATAGTTAATTTGGTATTGTGTAAATATCATGGAACCTGATGTGTGCACATACATTTTGTCATGACAAAATCTAAGTTTAAATCACATGAAAAAATTCTTGAGGGAGGAACGGGATCAAAACACTCACAAAAGAAGCAAAGCTTAAAAGATCCACAAGTTCCCTCTCTGAACTTAAAAACTCATTAACAACTACTAGGGAGAGTGCACTATCTAGCCCACTATGCTGTCTGGAAGTTAGATTTGGAGCTTTGGGTATATAGTGTCCATGAATTGTCCCTCACACTGCGGTAGGATTTTCAGTGGCATAGCAGCATGGAGAAACCCAAGCTCTTAAGTAATGCCTCACTCACACACCTGCTGGAATAAACCCAAAAAATCTCACTGGATTTCCAAGATTAGAAAATAACTTCTCAAGTATGAACTTTCTCTGCCAGTTTTTGAGGTGCTCATCTCCACGTGGCCCTGACATTGGGGACCGTCAGGGAGAACAAACACATAGTAAGGATTGGCAGATATATTTGTCTACATATTTCAGTGGGTTTTTTTCTCCCCCTTCCCATAGTCTTTCAAAGTTAAATAGTTAAATTTCAACAAATAGAATGCCTATATGATGTGATTTTACCATACTCTTCCCAATTTCCGGTGGTCTGAAGAGTCAGTCTTATGGAGCCTGCCTCAGCATGGTGAGCATGTGCTCACCTTCTCTATGCAACCCTGGTTGGGTTTTGATTTATATCCCAGGTCCTCGTCCAACTAAGGTAGTTTTTGGTGGCTCTCTAGAAGAATCAGACTGTTTGCTCAACTCACTGAAAACTGAGTGCCATTGTTCTTTGACTTCTCCTGAATTAAGAGCCAGTTATCCACCTCAGTATGACTATCACCTCTGCCAGTAGTGCCTGGCTCCATGACCTGCTCCTAACTCCAGTGCTTGGGAAAGTGATGATTTTTTTTCAGAATACACAAGAGTTATTTCTGCCTATTTGTAGCCAGATATTTTGGAGGAACCAACCTCATTGCTCAACCAGCTCCCCTGTGCCTGGAACCAACCATCAAGGCTAGCAGGAGGCTTCAGTTCAATGGCTAACAGGTTGAACTTCAGAGAGAGGTGTGAGTCTGTGGCCCTAGGAACTCTTGCAATGAAAGATTTCAGAGGATCTGTAATTTACCTCTTTTACTCCCCGCTTACTTCATGGAGCAAAACTACAGGGGAGAGCTAGGTTACTAGGCTTTGCATATCATCTGTTGCTACAGCTGACAGATACCTGGAGAGATGGGAATTTAAAGAGAGAACCATGACAGCAGGGATAAGGCCCCTTCCTCTGACCCAACTGCCATCCTTCTAATATTTCAGCACAGAACTTACCATCCTTCTAATATTTCAGCACAGAACTAGATACAGAATATCTATGCAGTCAATAGTTGTAGAAATAAACAATGAATGATCAAATGAAGTGATGCAAGAGTGACGAGTGGCTCGTGAGGTCCACTCCTGCATGTCTCAGTACCATCTGATCCTTGGTTAGAGGAATGGCAGATCACACCTGTATCCTCAAATGCAACACCTCTCCTTTTAGGCTTTCCATGCATTTATCACATCGTGTAGGTGAGGCTACACATCTAACTGAAGTTCATCACTTTTAAAGCCCCACAAGTGACACCAGCCACTGCAGGGCCAGTGCTATAACTTCATGAGGTTCCTGGCTAATCTTAGTTACACGGCCTCAAGACAACCTCCACATCTCAAATGGGAAGTAACTTCCTCACCATGCTTGTCTCTTCCTCCCTGCTGCCTCCCATGGCTAATAAGAATCCCAGAGCATCATCAGGAGTTTACACATCACAGTACTCTAGGACTTGCTGAGCATCGCCTGGTTCTGGAAACCTCTATCCTACCCTCTGGAACATTAGCACAACAGCCTGTGACTCTTTCCTGCTAAATTTCTCAGTTCTACCTTACTCATCCTGTATGGGAATAGATCCAAACTGGTTTAGTCATTTCCTGAAGTCTGTAAAACATAGGTGTCCGGACCTCCCATGGATACCAAAATCTGAGGTTTCTCAAGTCCCGTAAATGGCACAGTATTTGCATATAACTGTATCCAACTTTCCATTGCTTTAAATCATTTATCTGTTACTTAAAATGCCCAATATAATGCAAATGCTATGGAAATAACTGTACTGTAAAGTTCAGGAGATAGTGGCAAAGATAGAATTATCTATAGAAGTTCGGTATAGGTACTAACACCCTAGGCCTAATTACTTAAGCAATAAATTTTGCATCCATAACTGGTCGCATCCATAGATTGTAACCTAAGGATCAAGGAGGCTGACTGCAATGGTCAGACAGTTCCTAAGCTGGATAAGCTTACATGGATAAGCCACATACAATCTTTGTTCTCTGGGCATCAGGTTTGGTTGAGTCTCTTCCTAAAATACAGCTTTTCCTCTCCCTTGTCCTCCCAAAGACTGCTTTCTATGCAAGTCACGCTGTGCCCACCTGATGAGTTTTGTGCATGTGGGATCAGATTAACAAAATTAAAAGAAGAACAGAGAAAAGCAGTGAGCACCTTGAGTTAAAAAGAGGTGAAGGGAGTGTGCATGAGTCAAATGATGACTCCGAAGGCATCTTCTTCAGCCAACAATGGCTGAAGGCAAAGACACAGAGGATACAGCCCTTCACAAGCCCTTTCCCAGGTTGCTCTGCCCTCTCTGGCTCCTTACATTCCATGCCCATCAAAAGATAAACCTCCCCCCAATGCTCATTATTGAACTTGCACTCTGTACCATGCTGTGGGTGAACGTACTAAAACCAGACTCTGGAAGGCAGAAGGGACATCACCGTCACTTTGTTTAATTTCTGTCTCCTTGCTGGAATGCCGGGCATCCCTGTCAGGCAGCTGGACAGCTTTGTCTCAGACAGCGACTCAGAGCTTCCCCAAGCCTGACCATGTGAATCACCGAGGGCTCTGGTGATTCATAGCTCACCAATTAGACATAGCCACCCAAAGTCGGAGTCTCCAGGGCAGGAGCCTAGGAACTTGAATTTTCGGAGAGCATTCTAATGAGTCTCGCAATTAACCATGCTTTCTCTGGGCATGTAATGCAGTGGTTTATGACAGTGGCTTAATATTAAAATCAGCTAGGAAGCTTTCAAAAATGTCAATGACAGGCCTTTACCCCTAGACATTCCTACTTAATTGGCCTGGAGAGAAGCCCAGGCAGTATAATTTTTAAAGCTCCCAGCTGACTCTAATGGGCCGCTGGGGTCGGAAACCACTATAACAGCTTTCCAATCTGACGGTGAGCCCTTTGGGGACAGTAACCGAGAACCTTACACCTATTAGAACGCCTCACTATGCCCCACTACCATGTGGATCCAAAACCTTCCACAGCAAGGCAATCTGATTTAACCTGTTCATTCACCCACTGACAGAATGACAGACTATAATCTACCAGCTTCAATAAGATACTTACAGACTTCCACTCAGCCAAAAAAGCCAAAGATTGGGGTGGGGGATGACCCGCTAGACTCTTCTAAGTTCTAAAGTTGAATATAGACAACCCCAACTCTTCTCCAGCCCTTCCTGTTCCAGAGGAACCAAAAGAGCACCAGAATTCCACCCTATCCTCCCCACCCCCACCCCACCAGCTCACTCACATTGTACAGCACAGTGGTCCACCCTTCCATGGTGATGCACTGGAAGACAGTCAGCACAGCAAAAAGGATGTTGTCAAACTGGGTGATCCCGTCATTGGGGCCGATCCAGTCCTTACATTCATAACCAGCCGGGCAGCCCTGCACACCACACGGGTGGGGAGGATCAAATCCCTCTAGAATACCTGCAGATATATTTGGAGAGTGGAAGACAAACCACATGGTACTTAGCATGAACTGGAAACTCATCCAGGAAGCCTCAAGCAATTCTCTGCCGGGGTCAGAAGCTTCCCCTCTTGCCTCAGGCCCTCTCCCACACTGGGATCCCTCCACCCCTCCGTTCACACCCATGTGCAACTCAAATGCTTCTAAAAACTCTCCGTCTTCTTCAGACCCTTCTGACCCGAAGCTCTAGTTTGGCCTGTACTGCCATGGAAATTCACAGGGCTGGTTCCCACAGAAAGCACTGGATACAATGGCAAAATCTTACTGATTTTCCAAACCCCAGGCATCAGGATGAACCTTGGATCTCCCTGGGGTTCTCGGGTGCAGTTGTAAACCAATGGCTGTTTTATTTTCTTTACTCTTTGCTTGTGGGGCATATATTTATTGGTTTTAAACTAAAGTAAAAATCGTTTGGAGATTCTTTCCATAAAAGCCTGGTGCTTATTTAGGATTCTTTAACTTGTCCTTCATTCCCTCTGATCTCTTCCCTGACATTCTTCCTAGAGTATACTACTTAGCACGTGAAGAACAAATACGACACATATATTTGAGAATTGGGGTTTTGTGTATCCCACAATTTTCAAGGCACAATTGGTAAGCCAACTGCACAGTTTCCTCAGTTCTTCACAAAGAGGGTGGACAAGTGTAAGATGGAGCATAGAATGGAACTCTCTTTGCAGATCCACCAGGACCCCTATCTGATTCTGGTCTTCGGGGTCCCACTGGTTTATGGATCAAAGATATTCTGTGAAGTATTTATTCAGATCAATGGCTTTTGGTGTGTGTTCTAAATCCCTCTATAGATAGGGGATCTGAGACCACCTATTTGAACCCTTCCAACTCCAAACAAGGCAGTGTTTTACAATGTAACTGTCAAGCAGCTCTTTAAGCTGGTTGTACCTCAAAAGGCTACAGACCAGGAAGTTTTTAATTCTAGAGTTGGGATAAGAGTATACTTTTTCAGCAAGGCTCTAAATGCCCTATATGATGCTCATGACCAAAGGAGAGAAAAGGATGGAAAACAGAAGACAGAAAATAATGACCTTACCTGAATTGTTCATGAAGCATGCTCGATGTAACTTGCCACTGTAAAACTCCAAGCCAATGATGGCGAACATGAGGATGGCAAAGAAGAGCAGAAGGCCAATCTGCAGAAGAGGCACCATGGCCTTCATGATGGATTTCAACACAATCTGCAGGCCTAGAGAGAGGGAAGAGAATGAACCAGAGGCCTCATGTGTTGCCTCCTGACAAGATGGCCTTGTTTACTCTCTCCTAGTCTTCCATGCAAAAAGAACCATTAATCCTGAGATAATAGCTGCTATTCATGACGAGAATTACCAAGACAAGTCAAACTGAAGACTGTCAACACCGATGTCCCTTTTTCTCCTTTTCTTCCTCCTCACCATTCCCTGAGCAGCTGCCTACATATTACCCTCCCCTGCTTCCTCCATGATAATGTATAGATTTTTTAATGTACATTTCTTAATGTACAGAATAGATTCATTAGACTGTGTTTGCTGCTCAAAGAAAATTAAGCCAATCCCTGACAGTATACAAATCCTACAAAATAGGGACAAAATTAGGCCTTTCTACTACTAGTTCTCAGATACAGCTCTCCACCCACTGGAATGGGAGCACAGCACTCACTAACAAACCAGTAGCCGTTCACAACACATAGAGTTTTTCAACATCAAGAAACTGAAACACTTATTTCGGCAGATAAAACACACACATATAATGATTACAATTATATTAAAATGCATAGGGAAAATGAATAAAAATACATCAAATTAACATTTCCAAGTTATACAATAAGGAATGTTCTTCATTCACTTTCCTGTTGTTTTCCTTTCCTGTTTTTTTAAAGCATCCATTGTTATTTAAATATGAGAATATGTTAAATTTAGAAGTACTATGCTATGCCCAGTTGTTGCATGTCCATGGGCTTCCTCCCAGAAAGAACTCTTTCTTGTCTACCCTGCATTGTCTCGTACCCTGGATCCAACTGAGGATACTAGCCAATCAGAAAGAAGAAAGTGGGTGCTCACTAGGTATTCCTGACACGAGCTTTAAGGGCCTCAGGACACGCACAGCCCGGAGGGTCCGCAGATCCACATGGGTGTTGAAGTGGGTTCCCGCGGTGGCCAGGATGCTGTGGACGGAGACACAAGAGAATCAAGGTTACCACGGCCTGTCTGTTCCCTCCTGCTTCATGGGGAGTCAGAGCTATAGCAGGCTCTGCCTGGAAAGTACACAAAGCTGGTGCCAGCTGTATGTGGGCGCACCTGAGCCCGGGTGAATCACCAGTGGCATTGAGTGGAATTAAATATAGTCAGAAGGGTTTCACTTTGCAAAGGAAAAGTTACCTCCACCCTGGAGCCTTAGTCCCAAATTCTGAGCAGAACACATGGACTCCAACTAAGACCTGAACCAAACCTGGTCTCTCAATTTCCTCTCTATCCCTTGCAAAATTCTTTCCCTTCCTTTCATGCAACCAGGCCCTTATGTTTTGTTTGTTTGTTTGTTTTTTGGTTTTTTGTTTTGTTTTGTTTTTTATTTCCAAGTCGAATATTCCTGTTCTCTTTAGGGAATTTTTCTAGATTAACTTCAGTAAAGAAGTAACTTACTATCCTCCTCCTGACACTCAGAATTTTTACCAAATAAATAAATTACACTGACATGCATTACTGGGAGCTATGTCTGTGGTCATTATACATTATTAATAGGTCTTATAATTGCCTCCAAACATTCTTTGACCTGCACTGGGTTTCCTTGCTTTCATTTTTCTACCTTGTACAGTCACACCCAGAAACACACATGTACTCACATCCACAAGAAGACTATTAGATTGTGCAGAGCAAGTATTAATGAGACAATGTGTTGCCTATCACCTAATAACCAAGAAGGTACTTTGTGGGACCAAGGGCACACATGTATTTGTGAGTGGTAGAGCAGATGACTAAGTGTTAGAAGAATTAGGTTTAAGTCTTGGCCCAAAGAACTATGTACTTGATACAAATGACTCAACCTCTAGGTGCCTATTTTTTTTCTTTTTCATCTATAAAATAGAGGAGTACAATGACCTAGTTTTAGATATAAAGACCTCTCTGGGCCAGGCATGGCAGTGCGTGCCTATAATGACCGCACTTGCAAAGCAGAGCCAAGAGGACTGCACGTTCAAGCCCAGAAAAAGCTACTCAGTGAAATACTATCTCAAAAAAAAGTGTACTGGAAACTATAAAGTGCATAATTGACATTGTTTCTGACACAAAGATCAATAATATTGATTTTAAAATTTGCTAGCTTATTCTTTGTTTTGTGAGATAATACCTCTTATCCCTTATAACTTCTCTAAGATTAGCCCCTCTATTCAGAAGCATTGGGAAATGAGTCATTTGGAAAACTGCATAGTTAGCAAGAAGGGCTGATTTAACTATTCTTAAACCTCTCTGAAAGATTTCAGATGCAGGCAAAGAGAACCATATGAAAGGCCTGATGGCTCTAGGAAGCAGATGCAAGATCAACAGGTACTGAGAATTCCAATGTAGGACGACATAGTCCCAGAGAGATGTCTGTGCACACGAAGCTCAAGCACCCAACCAGCTGCCCCAGAGTAGCAGAGTGATCCCAACGTCAGCAGTGTTCAAGCACTTAACACTGCAACAGCTCACGTTAGGACACAGAGAGGATGCTAACACTGGATTACATTATTGGCATGAGTGGTGAAGACTGCTTTCGTCTTTAGGATCTTATACTTTGGACTAGGGGAGATGGCTCAGTATGTAAACTATTCACATTGCCAATACAAGAACCTGAGCTCCAATCCCCAGAACTCACATTAAAAAGCACATCTGTGAGACCAGTGATTGTGAGATGGGAGGCAGAATGTACATGGATTCCTGAAAGCCCAGGGTCAGCCAGCCTGTCTCAAACAGAGAGTAGAACACGTCTTAGGACCAATACATGAAAGCTGTCCTCTGACTTCCACACACAAACACCATGAAAGCTGGTACCCACACACATGAACAACACACACTCATACACACACACAAATAAACATACAGTAAATAAACAAAGCACTCCAACTCTCATAAAGAACTTGTGAGAAGCAAGCCTTTTAAGTGTTCCCCATCTTTTTTGACCCCAGCTCCCACAACATCACCTGAAAAGAAGAGGACACAGAGAGTGGAATCTCAGACACTAAGCATGAATCTAGCTTACAGTCAGAAGGGCACATTGGGAAGGGGATGGTATAATTTCTAGAGAGGAAAAAAAAAAAAACAAAGAGAAGTGTAGAAAATAGAAACTAAAAAATATGACAGAATAGACAAAAGGGAAAAGAAAAAAAGAGAAAGAGAAAGAAACTTCAAGGATATGTGAGGGAAAACAGGGCCATTGTTCTGCTTCCCCCTTGAACAAAGGCTGGACCCAATATGAGTCTCCTGTGTTGTCCAGGTGTGAGACTCCCCTTCCCTGTCTCTCACAAACACAGTGTGTGGAAATCTGCTCGGCTCAGAAACTAGAGTTCTGTTTCCTAGGATACCCAGGTACTCAGATGTTCTTTCACATCATACAAAGAGCTGCTGGAAGTGAAAATTTCCTCCACAGGCCTGAGTATGACAGGTATGCTTTGGAACAGGGAGGCAGAGGCAGAAGACAACGTTAAAAGAGGGCACAAACACACAATGACGAATGTGGTAGGAAGACAGGAAAATGAGACTCCAAGGGAAGCAGCTAAGAATGCAGAGATGCTGGCAAGGAGGAAAATAAGAAATAAAAGCTAATGGAGAAGCACGTGTCAGGGGCTCATGAAGGCAGGCTCACACAGGAAAGGGTATACAAGCAAAACTAACATGAAAGGCGGAGGAAACAATCTTATCACAAGGGGCTCACATGCCAGCCATAAGACACATTCACACTTTGGCCATCAAAATGTGCTCTTGACTGAATCCGTCTCACACTTCTAACAACCAATCAGGCCATCACACAGCCCATGTCTTCAAGCTTTCTTGTTCCTTAGAAATTTCTTTTTTTCTTCCAGTGCAGGAAGATGATCAATAGAACCTTTAAAATATACATAGCCACTGGCTGCTTCTTAATTTCTATTGTTCACAAAGTCCTTGAGGTCAGGAGCTACAGCTTGGCTCCCCGGACCACCTGTCAAAATCAGAAGCAATGGATCCACAGAGGGCCAAGTTAATTGAGAAAAGGGGCCGTGCTCTGGGTTCCCATTAAACCCTGTACCTATCTCCACATCACCACATCACAGAGGAGTTTGACATTCTCATCCGCTCCTCTCCAGGCATGAGCCACCTAACAGAGTCATCTGTGCCCCGCAAAGAATCAACTGTATCCTCAAACTTACCCTCATAGCTACTAAACAGATGCTTGATGGTTTGATCCTAATCTTTGCTGACAAAAAAAAATAATGAATTTGCACAGATCAGTAACTGATAGAGGCCAAAGGTATTCTCAGACTTCCTGATGAGAAGATCAGAAAAGCAAATCTGGGATGCTACTCATACACAGGTATATTTGAGCATCTAAAAACCCATCCTCCAACATCTAAATTTTGATGAGGACCTTATAATATACTCCTAAGACTATGTACCCAAGCAGGACCCCAAATGACAGGATGTCCTACATAGGGATGATAGAGGAAAAGGAGATGAAGATAAAAGGCTAGAAGCTTCCTCCACACCAAAACCTAAGCGTTGATGTACATACAGCTCAACACAGCTCTATCAAATCTAATGCAGGAAGGCAGGGGGAAAGAGAGATAGGAAATAGTTCTTGATGCTCAATCCAGTGAAAGCCATCACATAGAAGAAATAATACAGCACGCCATGAGGAGTCAACAGAGATGCTTAGGAAACACGGGGGTGACAAATACCGAATATTTACTCTCTGCTAGCATTTTCAAATGTTATGTCATTAAATCATTAAAAAAATCACCCAACAAGACTGTTGTCTACATTTCATTTCTGAGGAAACCAGACTCAGAGAAAAGTTAAGTGGTTTAAAGAAAGCCGGTTCCCTTATGACATTTAAGTCAGTCCCACCCCATTGTGCCACGATGCTGTGTGACGTTTGCTTTGAACTGCTCAGCAACACTATTCCAGAGTGTTGCCCGGTGTCACAGTGTTCTGTCTCTGAACACACAAATGGATTTGATGCCTTTAATCCCAAGGCCACAAGACCCCAACTGAATTGTCACTGGTCCTTTTTAGGACCATCAGAATCCTCTATGTACCATGACTATAAGGTTGCCTTAATGGCAGGTAGTGTCTGTTGCAATATTTATACATAAACTTGGAGACACACACACATCACAAATTCTGAGGAAGGCCACCAAGGACAAGTTCAATTCCGAGTTAATAAAAGCCTAAGCTCTCTGCTGTCCTAAGAGCCTTACATATGTATGCACAGGCTTTGTTTTCTATTTCTTTTTCCCTCATAGGCATTGAGCTTTCTGTATGTGGTGGAAAATCTGTATAGATGTGTATTTAATTCTTACTATCTCCCACAGCAGAAGGCAGACGACCAGAAATACACACAGAGTCCAGTTTAGTAATTGCTTCGGGCTGGCTGTCACAGCTCACCCCCTCCTCTAATATTTTTGTTTTCGGTTGTCAGCGGTTAAGAAGGCTGTGAGTGAAGGTTGATCTGATCCTGGTGATGGAACAGAGTCTTTCTAGTCATGGCAACTATTGTGGCACAGAAGAAAAGAAGGTTGAAGTGATGACCTAGACTATTAGGACTTAACCATCTTTCCCAAATCAGTCACCTACATACCTTCAGTGCTAGATTCCTTTTGACCTCAGGGACTTTCCTTAGCTTCCTTGCCAATCCAGGTCAATCGTCTCTTTTTACAGACCTCTTCTACTGTTCACTTCCATGTCTGAAAATACCCTGCAGCAGTGAGCTTATGTTTAGAATTGCCAGATAAAATATAGGTTGCACAGTGAAGTCTGAGTTTCATATAAAGAACAGAAATAGTTTTTAGTACAACTAAATAAGTTGAGTGCAGTTTTTTTTTTTTTTAATAATGTGTGGAATATTCATTCTTTATCTAAAATCTGGCATTTAAACCAAACCGTGGTGTGAATGTGAAATGCCCTCTCTCCCCTCTCCCCATACACTCGTGTGTTTGAACAGCTGGTTCTTAGCTAGTGTCACTGTTTGGAGAGGGTGTAGGGACTTTTGGAGGTGGAGCATCATTGGAGGAAGTGGGTTGCTGGAGGCAGGGCTCGGGGTTTGATAGCCTGACCCTACTTCCTGGCCACTGCCTGTTTGCTGATGACAGATGTAGTGTGATCATCTATCTGGCATTTCCGCCACCATGCCTTTCCCACCGTGACGACCTGTGTTCCTTCTTAAACTATAAGGTGAAATAAACCTTCTCTCTTAAGTAACTTCTTGTTAGGTACTGGGTCACAGTAATGAGGAAAGTAACTAATAGAACCCCGAGCAGCTTACATTTCTATTTGCTAAGTCTAGATATTATACTTAGGTTGTGTTTAAGTTTGGATCTGAAATTCCTTCCAGGCCTGTGTGTTAAAAGGCTTGGACCCTATCTCTTAGAAATACTAGGCAGAGCCACTGGGAGATCCAAGGACTTCAAAGCAGGTTGTAGAACCTGGGTCTCTTTCCTTTTTAACTTACAATTCACCATGAAATGAACATCTTGTTCCACCATGCATATATGTAGGTGTACACACACACACACACACACACACACACACACACGCACGCACTATAGTCTCATTCAATGCCCAGAAGTAATGAGTCCACCTGATCATAGCTCAATTGGGAGCCAGAAATTACTGTGTAAAGATCTCTATTGTTAGTTGTTGTCCGACCTTCAGTAAATTTGCAAATTCTCTTTGGAGAATAGTCAGAAGCTAGGGGTCTTTAACAGTAGGCCTAGGCTTCCCACCCAACCTCTAAAAATTACCTGTGTGCTTCTGCCCATATAGACAACAAGAAGAGCATTTGCTTTTGAAGGGCATGCTTTTCAGAAGAGGCTGACTACTTTTGGTAAAAGGTGTCAAGTGTTTAAGCAGCCCATATGATGAGGACATCAGAACTCAGGAAGGAATCTAACTCAAGTTGGATGTTCAGCCCAGTTGAGCCGGGTTACTATCACTGTGGACAGTCCACATGGCTCACAGTTTGGGTCCATTTAGAAGTATTCTATGATCCAAGACAGAATCATTGGTTCCTTCATTTCTCATAGTGTTGTGCCTCTAAAAGTCACCAACTTTTACCATGCCTTTCAATGAAAGTCCATGTCTTGCATTCACCTCTTGCTCTCTAGCCTCCCTCCTGCTAGGACCACCTCTTTTTTTGTCTTATCTTCCCTATAGAAACAAGATATTTCTGGCCTCATATCTTAGTCAACATTGCAGACTTCGGCCTTGGGAAAGGAGTGAAGCACACACACTTTCCGACCAAACAAGCTACTCTCAATTCTAATTCCGCCATAAGTCTGCAAGCTTATGTAATTGCCACTTGAAGATACAATGTTCTTGCATGGGAAATGGTGTTGTTAGGAAGGTTACGGACTGTAAAAGCTAATGCGTGTAAACTTTATTTACATAGTACTGATTTGCCGCATTGATTCTTGGTCATAAGCAATGGAAATAAAATGTACCTGTCTTAAAGGTAAAACACTTTTAGACTATCCTATCCCCACCAAACAGGTATGACATGTTTTGAGAACATATAAGGAGAACAAATAATTGCAAGAATATCAAAAGACTCGTCTAAGAAAGCCAGAAAGCAGGGATCTCAGTGTGCTAGGGGTGCCAGGTCCTATTCTAAGGAACCTAATGAATGTCATCCAATGTGATTAAAATAGCTCTACTCGAGGTTAAAGATCTTGATATGGAGAAATTGTTCTGGAATATACAATGGTCTATAAATGCAAAGGTACCTCTAAGAATATGGCAGAGGAAGACTTGTCCAGGGACAAGATGACAATTGAAGAACAGAAGCAAGATGCTATCCATGCTGTTAGTTTTGAAGATGGAGAAAGGTCTTAAAGAACAGGAGGAATGCAGCTCCAGAAGCTGGAGAAGATGAAGAAATGGATTCTCTCCTTAAGCAGGATGGCCCAGTGAACACAATCAAGCTGCGCTCAGATAACATTTTACCATTTCCGAGGTCCTTTAAGAATGCAGGCAATGCTCTTTGATCACCTCCCCCTGAGGGGGGAGCAGCCTTACTGGGCCACAGAAGATAATGCAGCCACTCCTGATGAAATCTGATAGACTAGGATCAGAAGGAAGGAGAGGAAGACCTCCCCTATCAGTGGACTTGGGGAGGGGCATGTGTGGAGAAGGGCAAGGGAAGGTGAAATTAGGAGGGGAGGAGGGAGGGGCTTATGGGGGGGATACAAAGTAAATAAAGTATAATTAATAAAAACTAAAATAAAATATCAAAACAAAAAACAATGCAGGCAAAGTAGACTCCCCACAGGGAGAGAAGAGCCATATAAATAAGAAAATAAACAATTTTAAAAACCGGTGTCTACTAACTACAGCCTGACTCATGCAGGGCATCTGACAAACTGATATTGCAGATAAGAAAGAGAAAGACCCTTATCAGTTTCCTTGTCTATAAAATTAGGGGACCATGAAGAAAGGCTTCTCAGGCCCCTTCTGGATCTGAGACTTGAGTCCTAACCTGTCCCAGTGGCACTGCCCTCCACAGCTCCCAACCAAGCTCAGTATCCTGAGAACTATTCAACACTGAGCCCTCAGCTTCTCAGTCCCCAAATCGTAAGCACAAGTCTGATTGTTATACACCAGGCATGCACGGTTCACATGTCTTTGAAAAGAAGCCTAATGAATGATAAATAGTTGGGTCCTTGTAACTCAATCGAGAGCCAGCTCCTCTATGGCAGGAGCTGTTTTTCTGTTTCCAACCACTATATGCCCTTTCTCTAGGAATAGGAACAGTGGGGCCTAAGACCCTCTCGATTTAAGGGTCATGAACATTAATACAGTCTCTCTGGAGCAGAAAGGCTAGACTCATACATTGGATATGTGTCTATGTGCCCATGGCACTTATTTAATAATCAGAGACCCAAACCAAGGGCACTTTAACCACACATGTAAATCATTATGATCCATCAGAAATACATTGAATTACATGTAATGCTATGCTCTTCATTTTCTTTAAATACATTATGGGAAGTATGATTTGATTTGGGAATCAATTTCTAGAGAACTTATTTCATTTTATTGTTTTAAAAAAGAAGACAGAAAGAAGGCCCCATTTATTAAAATTTTCACATAGGGACTATTCAAAAGAAAAAAAATCAACTTGAACAAAATTTATTAGAGGGAAGTCAAGAAGTCTGAGAATGAGAACGGCATCTCACTACACAATTCACTGTCCCAGGAAGAAGCCTCCTCCTCCTTCCCACTGGCTATGCTGTAGTCCTTTGATGCCACTTGGGTTAGCTCCATCACAAAGCCCAAGACCCACACTGTAGTCACATGAGGCCTACAGAACACACACACTGGCACATTCTCAGAAGGGCCAAGATGGAAGAGGTCACTGTCCTCATGACACGTAATGTGAGATCGTTATAGTAAGTAGGAAGGTCAAAGGTGACCTATGAGTAGGGAAGAGAAAACGAGGATGGAAGAAGTCATCCAACATAAGAAGAGGCATACAGAGAAGGAGCAGCAAGCAGGACAGGAGATCAGCATGTCGAAGACATTAGAACATGGTGAGTCAAGGGGCATGGAGAATGATGAATGACTCTGCAGAACTCGAAAACCTCACTGATAAGGGAAACCTCATGGGATGTCTTGGTTTGGATGGAGCCTGACAGTGTTCCAACAGCTTTGGCAGACAGTCTTAAACATAGTAGTAGGACATCAGCTAGTCACAAAACCACTCTGTGTTCAAAAGAGTCTTCCTGCTTGAAGGTATGTCACTTTCTCTTTAACCCCACTTTCTCTTTATAGCCAGGCATTGGCCTTGGACCTGAATTACTGTTCTTGTAGGAGGACCCTCCTTGTGATCATGCATTGCACTGGGTTCCAGACTTGCTAGACCTAGATCAAGTTTAACAAGCTGTCCATTGTCATAGGCAGCAATTGGTTTAGGAATGGCCAGCTGACAGAACTCATGCCACTGATCTATAAAGGAAAAAAATACTCTTCAGGACTTCACTTGACTTATATTGTAGAACGAAGTAAAAGCATAGGATACACATTGGTAATTTTTTCAGACCTTTTTGATCACAGCTAAGTAAAAAGTGTATTTTTAGGAGCAGTGTATTTTAGAAGTATCATGTAAAAACAAGATGACATACAATAATATTTACTCTATATGTGACAGACTTGCATTTTTCTCTTCAAGACTTCCCTTTGTATACTTAATGCAAACAAGTTCATTTCATGACTCTCTAGTAAAAGTGACCCACAGTAGCCCTAACCAGCTACCCCCGCCACCTACACACACTATTCTCTTTAAGGATACCTCTCTGAAAAGGTCAGCTGGACCAATGTGAGTGGCTGATTTAACAGAACCATGAAACCTTCTTGATGTTTCTCCCAATCAAAAACAGCTTGCATTGAAAGGCTTTACTGCAATGGTCCAAGATCTAGAGACACAGCATTATAGAAAGAAATTTATTCTCCCCCTTCAGGTCCCTAAAGTGAAATGGAGAGTCTGAATGACAAAACACAGAAAAGTACACACACACACACACACACACACACACACACACACACACATCACACACGAGCAAACTATCATCATAGAATGGTATCTCTTTCTGGTTTGGTTTTGTGATTTTTGTTTTTTTCTATTTCTTTATCTGTCCCACAGAAAATAAATGACAGCCAGGAGGGAAGATGAAAAAGGCAGGTAGGTAGGTCAGTTTGCTTTTTCCATTAAGAAAAGTCCATGCCACTTACAGGAGGGAACAAGTGCCTCTGACTTTAACAACAATGGAAAACCACTTATGGAGTAGAAAATGTGGTTCCCAAGTTAAATTTCAAAGGAAACTTAGTGGGTAACAGTAAAATATACCTTTGATGAAAAAGAAAAGCCATAGCATAAATCTTCTCCTTTCCTCGCCCATCAAAAGAAAGCTCAACAGTCAAAACCATGTCATACAGAAAAGGTTGTGCTGACATCTGGAGACAGACCACTCTTGGTTGTGAACAGCTGACCTTTGCACTGTAGGACATTTAGCACCATCCCTGCTAAATGGTAGCCACTACCTAATGGCAGCAGCCCTCCTTTCACCAGCCACAACAAAATGTTTAGAAATATTGACAAATATCTACCAGGAAGCAAAGTCACCCAGGGAGGAGAACAACTGAGCAGAGAGAACTCTGATAATCCTTATGAGTATGAGAAAATCCTAATAGCTAACCAAAGGCATCTGTTTCCCACAAAGCCCACAGGGAGGAAATACATACTCTGACTAATCAGAAATGAGAGGTTACTTGTAAAGTTCCAGCCAAAAATTTAACTCAGAAGGAGCATCAACTTTGATGAAAAAAATAAAATGTCCCACTGTCTTTAAATGCCTTAAAATGCCCTAAATACCTCTTGTGGGGTGCAAAAAGCTGGACCTACTAAGAAAGAGGCATTCTTCAATGCTAGAAAAGTACAAAGAATGTTTGTTTGCCGAACTTATCGTAAGAGAAATAGGAATCAAGGTCCTACCAATGGTCCTGGCTTCTGTATTCTGGAGGATAAAGTATTCACTCAGACCCAGAAAATGAAAATGCAAAAGAGGAATGACCCTAATCGGCACGCAAGTCCCAGAAAGGATGACAAAGACAAAAGGAAAGTTGTCTCATTGCTTCATGTTTTCACCAACATCACCCATTTTAGTGCCACGATCTCCTTTTCTAAGTTTGAGATTTAATGCTGAGAGAGAGAGAGAGAGAGAGAGAGAGAGAGACACAGAGAGACTGCCTAGACCAAGGTCACTGCAATAGCAAATGATTAAATTGAGACTCAAACCCACGCATTTGGAATCTTAACTTTGGTGCTTTTGGTAGCTACAAGAGATAATGGTAACAAAAGATAATGGTAACAGCTAGAAACATATCCCAAAGGTACACATATGTGATAAATGTTCTCTAGGATGGCTTTGGAGCTGCCTCTCTGAAGGGCCTGTGGTGCCCTGTAATTTTAACATCATATGGAGGTGACCAGAATGGTTCTTCAGAGAGCCGACAATGTAGGAGAATGGCCATGGAGTGAAATCCCACAATATAAAAACTTGCTAACATAAATGCATGTTCTTTGGGTTGTCTTTCTAGTGTTGGTAAGAGAGTTCTATTGATCCCCCATCTACATACTTTCTGTCACAAGGGTCCCCTCCAGTCCTGGTACAAGCACTTGTGATATGGCTAACCAGGCACAGAGTACAATTCAGGCAAAAATGAAAGCTTGGCTAATAATAATCCATGTGGAAGCCATGTCCTCAACACTGGCTTTGTTAGATGTACTAGTAAACACCAAAGTCAGACTCTCGGGGCTCGCTCTACAGCCCAACACAGGCCCTGAGTGCTGCTACCTTCTGCTGCATGGCCAGAAACTTTTCTACCAAAAGTTTCTACCAAATCCCTCTTCAGGTCTTCCTCAGACTGTTACATTCTCATGGAATATTGTTGGCCACAGTAGGTTGAGAAGCAAGTCGTTCCTTCCCTGGGATATTGGGGAAGTAGAGCTCAGCTATCACTTCTGAAGCAGCTAAAGCCATAAAGCAAATAGCTCAGAGCTATAGTCAGCCATGTTCTCAGTAACAAAGCCAAGCTGGCTTCAGTGAGAGAGAGCACAGCTGATCCCAAAGAGGAAAGAAGAAATGCACACAAAACCCCAAAAGATTTCTGTGGGAATTGAGCTTGTGCTTGCAGTTCATAGGGTCCCAGCTACTTCCTGGTCTTTCTGTAACATGGTAGTTCTGTGAGGCACACCCTTCCTGCTCAAAACAGTCCAAGGTGGATTCCCATCACCGTGATATCACAATAACTGTTCATATTTTCTGTCTAGATAACACCACCTGGGGAAGAAACCAAAGTCAAAGTTGGTATAACTGGTTGAGCCAGATCTACAAGAGCCAGCAGGCCCATAAGGCAACAAAGAGAAATGCAGAACCATGTCCTGTCATGGAGCTAATATGCTGGTTACAGAATGTGTAAGCTTTTGTCTTGATGTTAACTTACCAAGTGGCTGGGTTCCTAAGATACTGAAATAATGCTCCCTCTTTAACAGCCAAGAGACTCAAGACTTACATTCATTCATGACTATAAGGAGTGTCAGAAAGCCCTCCTCTCAAACCATCACCCCACCCCTGAGGAAGATCAACTCTGCTGCTGCCATGCAGGTACAGGTGATATGAAGACCAAGTGAAGACTATCAAACAGTTTCATGGTTCCCATGACCTTCAACCAGATAGGTACCACCATCTCCATTTCACATGCTGACCCAAGAAATTCTTCAAGGTGGTGAGAAAACACGCTAAAAAAAAAAAAAAAAAAAAAAAAAAAAAAAAAAAAAAAAAAAAAAAAGTCTACCTTTTCACAGTACAGTGAGGTATACTGTTCTTTTTTCTTCCCCATATGGAAAATTCTTGGCTTAAAGAATTTGAATTTATAAAAGCTTTTCAAACCAATGACTCTTTCCAACAAATCATAGATCCATAAATTTTAGAAAAATATGTTTGTCCATTGTTCTTCATTCCTGGTTCTGCTTACAGTGTCTGAGAGATTGATCTGAGTACCTGGTATATGCCACTTTTCTTCCAGTATTACAAGTACTTGGGGGGTGGGGAACTAGATAGAATTTCTCAGAGTTGCAGAGAAGCCAAACCCATAATTACAGGTTTGATGAAGAGGCGGCCATAAACCTACTGTAAAATACCAACTTGTCTTCAAAACCCCAAATGAACCAGAGCCATTTGTCAGAGAAAACAAAATGCTTTTTACTTTTTAGAGTCATTAAGCCAAAATTCATTCAAGCAGTTCTGAGTCATATCACATCCCATACCACCTATTTGGAATATAATAAAAATAGCAGCAATTTTAATAATTAAAAAGAATTGTTGTCTCTATACAGGAACTGCTTGTTACCCAAATCTATTTGATAGTGACATGTAAGCACAAACAATGTAAGTGGCTTTAATTGTATTATCATAGTGAAAAAATAAAGTGCTGAGCTGTTAGAGAAATCCACAGGTTATGTAGGTGCACATCTCAGTGACATGGCCATTTTCTTTTTTCACTTTTTAAAAACTTATTTATATTTTTATAAATTACAGTTTATTCACTTTGTATCCCCACTGTAGCCCCCTCCCTCATCTGCTCCCAATCCTACCCTCCCTCATCTCCTCCCATGCCCCTCCCCAAGTCCACTGATAGGGGAGTTCATCCTCCCCTTTCCTCTGACCCTAGCCTATCAGGTCCCATCAGGACTGGCTGCATTGTCTTCCTCTGTGGCCTGGTAAGGCTGCTCCCCCATCAAAGGGAGGTAATCAAAGAGCCAGCCACTGAGTTCATGTCAGTGACAGTTTCTGTTCCCATTACTAAGGAACCCACTTGGACACTGAGCTGTCATGGGCTACATCTGTGAGGGGCTCTAGAGGTTCTAGGTTATCTCCATACATGGTCCTTGGTTGGAGTATCAGTCTCAGAAAAGACCCCTATGCCCAGAATTTTTTGATCTATTACCCTCATTGTGGAGCTCTTGTCCCCTCCAGGTCTTCCTATCTCCCCCTTCTTTCATAAGATTCCCTGCACTCTGAAATACTACTCAGCAATTAGAAAGAATGAAATCATGAAATTTGTAGGCAAATGGTGGGAACTAGAAAAGATCATCCTTAGTTAGGTATCCCAGAAGCAGAAAGACACACATGGTATATACTCAGTTATGTGGATATTAGACATATAATATAGGAAAAACACCTAAAGAAGCTAAGCAAAGAAGAGGATCCTAAGTAAGATGATCAATCCTCATGCAGAAAGACAAAGGGGAGAGACATCAGAAGAGGGAGAAAACAGGCACAGGACAGGAGCCTACCACAGGGAGCCTCTGAATGACTCTACCCAGCAGGGTATCAAAGCAGATGCTGAGACTCATAGACATGGCCATTTTCTAAGAGAGAACTCTAAAGATACAGTACACTCATTAATTATGGAGTCTAGACCAGAACAACTGCTGCCCCTCACAGCAGTCATGGCACTAGTGCCCAAGTTTAAACTAATGACAAAGACTTCTCTCTTCTGCTCTAAAGATATTTTTACCTTGCTAGCTATGCAAAGTAGACGTAGCCTCTGAGCATGAAAGAAACCAGGCTGAGCCCAATTAATATTTTATGAAAAAAAAAAAGATGACTGGCAATCCTAATACTAAGCTTCACATACTCTGCAGTGAGACTGTAGATAGCCATGGCAAGTTTCCTGTATCATTATAATTTTTTAAAGGTTATTTTATTTATTTTTACTTTACGTGCATGAGTGTTTCGTTTGCTCCATGTATGTAAGCACACCACCTGCATGGGTGATGTCCACAGTGGTCAGAAGAGGGCATCAGATGCCCAGGGAACTAGAATTACAGATGCTTGTGAACTACCATCTGAGTGTTGAAAAATGAGCCCAATCCTCTCTGCAAGAGCAGCAAATACTCTTGACCACCGAGCCATCTCTCCATTGCTTTTTTGTATCAGTCTAACATCTCAAAGGGCAAGATGTAGAAAATTCACAAAAATAAGTTATAGACTGCTTAGTTATTGCATTTTAAATTTTCTATAGCCAAAGAAATTCAAATTAAAACAGCACAGTAACCGGCATGCCTATCACACTGCTACTACTGGAAGGTTAATAAATTGGTACTATCACTTCACAAACTATAGAACAATGCACACTTTAGGAAGGATGCTGAAGGTGTCTCTGACCCAACTGTTTTAGATTATTTGAAGTACACACTGCAAAATGAAGGCAAGTTTTAGGTAAAATGGTTCTTATATAATGTTGTTTATATATGTTTTACATATGTATAAATATCTATAGCTAAATATAGATATATTAAATATCTATAGCTAAAGTATAGATATTTAAGCAGTATCTATAATTAGAAATGATCTAAAAGTCACCCACAACTAAAGAAAAAAAAAACTAATTAAAATGGACTAAAGTAGTGAAAAGTCGACTCAATACAGAAAGGCATAAATAGCGAAGAAGCACATGAAAGATACATTTCAAATCATTAGGGAAACATAAGCGGCATCCAAAACAGTGGTGGCTGTATGCTATTAGCGGGCTGAACCAAAAGCTCAACAAACAATCCAAAGCCTGACAGTGCTGAACACTATGAAGAATGGGAGAACCAGAAACAACTGGAAATCAGACATTCTGAAGAAAATGCAAAAGGGCAGAGCCATTTGGCAAACAGCCGAACTATTCTTTACGGAGTTATACACATGCTGACCAATGCACTCTGCAACCAACAGTTTTCTGTCACATGCCTACCTGTAACTACCCAGACTGCACACAATCCAAACAGCTCTCAATTGGTAAACCAATCAATTGTGACACAACTTGCTTGTCCTCAGAACTGAGCATTGGGCAGCAATAAAAAGAAGTGAGTGCTGGTGTGCGGGCCAGGCAGGGGTACATCTCGAGAGGATTGTGTCACAGTCTGAAGGCTGTGCTCTGACTTCATTGAAATGGAAAATCTTTATCTAGAAAGAAGAACAGTCCAGTAGCTTCTCAGGCACCAGGGGTTGGAAAAATGGACTAGAAAGAGGCTCTGGGTGATTGAGGGGTACAGAAATAGTCTACTGCCAAAATATATGCAGTTGTATTTCCAAAAAAAAAAAAAAGGATAGATTTTGCTGTATGCAAGTAACCCTATCTTAAAAGAGGATCAGTCCTTAGGTTGGTTTCTAATTGAGGTAAAATATTCAGAGCACAAAATTTACAATTTTGAACACATTCAGGTAGTTCTATAGCATTAAAGACATGTGTGCACATTATATATATGTGTGTGTATAATAATATATATATATATATATATATATATATATATATACATACATACATTATAACCACAACCCCCACTCATTCCCAGGACTTTTTCATCTTCCACAAATGAGATCCTATGCCCACTAAACCAGTCACTCTCCTGTCCTGCCAGCTTCTGGCAGCCATCTTCTACTTTCTGTCTCCAAATTCAACTACTCTAAGTACATGATGTGAGTTAAATCACACAGCATTTGTCCTTCTGTCTCCTTCATGTCACTCAGCATGACATCTTCAAGGTCCATCCATGTTATAGTGTGTGCTAGGACTGCCTCCCTTTCTATATATTTAATATATGTGTCTGTTGTTTTCTCATCAGTCCCTCGGTCACATTTGGTTTGCTTTTACCTTTTTGATATTGTGCAGAGTGCTACTATGAGTGTGCAAAATCTGTGCTGATCCTTGCTTTTAATCCCATTGGACAATAGGATCACAAAATGGAAAGGCTTAATCAAATGGTAAATTCTACACTGAATTTTTAAAGGAACCATATATCAGTTTCCTATTAAGCAGAATACTATGTAGCTTTAAAAATGTTATTGCTAGGAACTAGAGAGATGGCTTAGTAGTTAAGAGCACTTTCTTTTTTTAATTTTTATTAATTAATTACTCTTTATTCACTTTGTATCCCCCATAAACCCCTTCCTCCTCCCCTCCTAATCCCACCTTCCCTCCCCCTTCTTCACACATGCCCCTCCCCAAGGCCACTGATAGGGGAGGTCCCCCTCTTCTTCCTTATGATCTTAGTCTATCAGATCTCATCAGGAGTGGCTGCATTGTCATCTTCTGTGGCCTGGTAAGGCTGCTCCCCCTTCAGGCCTGATCAAAGAGCAGGCCAATCAGTTTATGTCAGAGGCAGTCCCTGTTCCCATTACTATGGAACCTACTTGGACACTGAACTGCCATGGGCTACATCTGTGCAGGGGTTCTAGGTTATCTCCATGCATGGTCCTTGGTTGGAGTATTAGTCTCTGGAAAGACCCCTGCGTTCAAATTTTCTGGTTCTGTTGCTCTCCTTGTGGAGTTCCTGTCCTCTCCAGATCTTACTATTTCCCACTTCTTTCATAAGATTTGCACTCTGCCCACAGTTGGCCATAAGTCTCAGCACCTACTTTGATAGTCTGCAGGGCAGAGCCTTTCAGAGGCCCTCTGTGGCAGGTTCCTAATTTGTTTCCTGTTTTCTTCTTCTGATGTCCATCCTCTTTATCTTTCAGGATAGGGATTGAGCATTTTAGTCAGGGTCCTCCCTCTTGATTAGAGCACAAGGACATCATCATCAAAACAAAATGACAGCCTACAGATTGGGAAAGAATCTTCACCAACCCTTTATCTGACAAAGGGCTAATATCCAGTATATATAAAGAACTAAAGACGCTGAAAAGCAACAAACCACGTAATCCACTTAAAAAATGGGGAACAGAGCTAAACAAAGAATTCTCGATAGAGGAATATTGAATGGCAGAGAAACACTTAAAGAAATGTTCAACCTCATTAGCCATCAGGGAAATGCAAATCAAAATGACCCTGAGATTTCACCTTACACCCATCAGAATGGTCAAGATAAAAAACTCAAGTGACAACACATGCTGGAGAGGTTGTGGAGAAAGGGGAACCCTCCTCCATTGCTAGTAGGAATGTAAACTTGTACAACCAAGAGCACTTTCTGTTCTCTCAGAAGACCCAGGCTTGGGTCCCAGTACCTACGTGGTGGCTCACAACCATCCATAACTCCAGTTCCGGAGTACAGGGCTCTCTTCAGGCCTCTAAGGGTACACATGGCAAGCAAAACATGCATACACATAAAATAAAAATTTTAATCACCTTAATTTAAAAAATGTCATGTCTATATAACATTTAATAACATGGAAAATGGTACATAAAGCCTTATAGAAGATAATCAGTATAATTTCAAAGGGTAAATATTTCACTTGCAATATAAATTCTACAATGTGAAGTATATACAAAAGGAAAGGACTTGAAGGAAATTCTCTAGTGGAAACACTTATCTTTAGGCAGTGAGGTGGTGATCACCTGGTCAGCATCCCCCTTTTTCTAGATGCTTTTCTTGGTTTCAGTTACTTAAGTTTTGGAAATATTAAATGAAAAATTGCAGAAATAAAACTATAAATTTTAAAGAGATATGCCATTCTAAGTAGATAATAAAGTCTCAAACTACTTCCCTCTGTCCCCATCAGAGTACGGCACATCCCTTTCCGGCATATTCACCGTGAGTGTGCCACCTGCCCACTAGTTCCTCGGTGGCTGTCTCCATCATCATGTTGAACGACTGGCTACTTCAGTGTGCTTGACAATGGCCCCAAAATACAAAGGTAGTGATTCGAAAATCTGGGTACATAAGAGAGAAACATTACTCTGCTCCTCTAAGCGAAAAGATGAAACATAGCAAGACACTCCGAGAGAGAGGGGGGTTACATTCCCATGAGTTTTTCTCTGTGTTGCTGTTAATTATCATTGCCCATCACTTGTAAAGTTTTATCATCCATATGCACACATATGGAGAAGCAGTAAACATATGGCTTGGCAGGCTCAGGTACCCGCTAAAGACCTTGAACATATTCCCAGTGGACAAGGAGTACTGCTATTTCTTTATGCCCATTTGTATTTTCCAGGTTTTGTTATAAGAATATATTTCTTCAATGATCAGAATAATTATAATCTCACAAATGACAGTGTAATTCATGTAAAAGACACTCACACCTGTAATCCCCACGATCAGGAAGCTGAAGTAGGAATAGTGCTGGCTGCTATGAGTTCAAGGCCAGCCTGGGCTTCACAGTGAAACTTAGACTCAAATAATTGTAAATAAATAAAAAGTAAGGTCAGTGTTGCCTGCAGTAGCACCTTAAATGTCTGCAAGTCACAGATATAAGGAAGCAACTCTACGTGATTTTTCCAGCAGCCACGCTATACATGCCAGGCCTCTGTTTTTTAACTCTGGTGCTCTGGGTTGGCATAGCTCTTCCTTGTGTCCCCAGGCATACTTTTGTACCATTCTCTCTGCTCTGGCCAGCTCCTGGCTGTGCTTCACATCCTCAGCCTACGGTCACCTGGCTGCCCTTCCAACTCTATGGAAAACAAAACAAAACAAAACAAAACAAAACAAAACAAAACAAAACAAAAAAATAACTTACTGAAAGTACTCAGTGGCCTCCGGGTCCCGAGAGCCAAGGTGTGTTTTTTGGTATTCATATTGTAATGCAGGCTGAGCATACCTAGTCCAAACACCTGAAATCCAAAATGTGCTGAAAGCTGGCGTTAGTGAAGGTGGACATGGCAGATGCCACACCTCACCTCATGTGACAGGTGTCAGTCAGAATGCAGGCACAGTAAACAAACGGCATAAAATCTCCTTCAGACTATATGCATAGGGTGGATGCAGATGACAAACTGGTTGTGCCTTAAGACTTGGGCTCCATCCCCAAAAGATCTTGACACATACATGCACGCATACATACATGCATGCATACATGCAGATGTTCCAAAATTTTGGAAAATTTCTAAAGTCCAAAATACTTTTGGTCCCAAGCATGTCCTATAAGGGTTATACTCACCCTGCTTCACAGTGTTGGATTTGAAGCCCTCATCTTCCCTTCTGAATGTCCCTTCCTAGCTAATAACCCCTCCCTTAAAAGTAATATCCCCTAAGATTTCATAAGTGGCCCTCCCCGATCTCATTTTCAACTCACATTCTCTCCCTTAGGGACCTCGATCCTCCCACTCTCCTTGAGTGCAAAACCTCCTGTTTCTTCTGGCATACATAGGGAATTTATCCACTCTCCAGTAGCCTCCAACAGTACCTTGCAGGGCCTCTAGCGAATGGGCATCTTACAGAGCAGACCTTCTCTTTCTTCTCCTCTTAAGCTCTCAGTACATACCCCAGGCTAGCCCCGAGCTATAACCATATATTCCAAGATAGCCTCTTCATTTCTCTATCCCCACAACCACTGCCCTCCCTGATTTTCACAGGAATGCCTCCGGTTTCTCTCTACCCCTCTGCTCCTTCATCCTGGGCTGCAGACCATTCCCTTAGCCATCTCTCCAACCTCCAAGTCTGACCTGGAGCTTCCCGATTGAAATCTTTCCTGCTCTCCCAACTAACAGCAGGAATGTCCTGATGTTCTGGCCCCACCTAGTCTCCCAGGTTTTATCATGCTTGCTCCACATCACCCTCTAGCCAAGGAACCGAGCTCCTCATAGTTCATTGCTCTTGTGTGCAGTTTGCATCATCACCTCTGGGAGGCAGTTCCTCCCAAACCACCTCCTCCAGGAAGCTCCCATAGACTATACTTCCCCAAATCTTCTCTCTTATAGTCAGATTTCTTATCTGTTTTCTATTAGATAGTTCTTTCAGGGGAAAGTTTGTGCCTGGTTTCCAGTTTAATCTAGAGTAAGGTACTTCCATGCAGTAAATATGCAATAAACGATAAGAAAGAAGGAACAAATAAACTCTAAGTTGGACATAATTTTGAGAGACATTGAGCTCAACCTATAGGACTCTGTCAAATATCCCAGGCTAAGCTCCTTCCAGCCTCTGGTCAGACCCTTGCAGGAACTGGCACCTACCCCAAGAACCTGGAGTTCCCGTTCTTCATATGCCTTCAAAGTTGGTCTTGGAGGCACCCCAGACTGTCTTTTGCTCTTAGAACTGTTGTATCCTCCAAATCTGCTTTCATCCCACTCTGAATTTCTCTGTAAATCATTCTTTGGACAAACCCCAGCTATTCTTGGATGACTGTCTAGACCCACTCCCTTTTGCTGTTTCAAAGATGTGACAGTTTCTCAACCGCTGCACAGGCAACGTGACCAGGACTGAATTTAGAAGTAGCCAGTCTGAATCTTCATCTGGGACACTGGTCGCTGGTCGCAGCATGTCAGAGAGTGTGTGTCCCTATGAGTCTATCTCACTCATTAATTTTCCCTAAGTCCTGTTCCCCCAAGCCCTGGGAACACCAGAGACTCTCCAGTACATCTCCAACAAAGGAACCATGTAAGAAAAGCTGTGCCTTAGAAGGCTGCTGAAGTGGCTGAGAAAGTGGATGGTTAGAAAGAGATGGCTCACCAGGACAACAAGTGAGATGATCTGTGACAGCCCTGCTCCAAGGAAGCAAGGCTCTGAACTTGAGTCTTGAGTTTTCTAACTGCAGAGTATAAAAGAAGTATATTGTCAAGCTGGGCGCAGCGGCACACACCTGCAATCCTAGCACTCAGGGAGGCAGGGGCAGGTGGATCTCTATGAGTTCGAGGCCAGCCTGGTCCAGGACAGCCAAGGCTACACGAAGAAAGCCCTATCTTGGGAAAACAAAAGGTGGCCACAGTAAGTGGCTGGTGTCTTTCCACAGGAAAGCAAACTTAAGAAAAACCAAGAGGCGCTACAGAGTCAACAGGCCTCTTCTGCAGCCCTTTCCTAGTGACCTAGAACATCAGGGGCCTCCCCTACCCTGAACCTTTTGAGCAGGCTCATGACCAGGCACTCCCTGCTGGCACCATCAGAGACACCCTGCTGGCAGTCAGGAGGTTAAGCCTTCCAGAAGCCAACACTGGAGTGGCAGGGAGGAAGGCATTGAGGTCTCTGACTCCAAATACTGTCCAAAATGTCAGGCAGACACTCCCCTGAGCCTTGCTTAAAACCCCTTCTCCTGGCTCAATATGGGGGGGCACACCTCAGCTTCCTGCTCTGACACCACATGATGCTCACACCTGCTGATCTCACCTTCGATGACATATTTAAATGAAATGGGAGGGGTGCTCAGAAGTCTGTGTGAACTCTAAGAAAGGCTGTGAACTAGCTAATTACCCCTGGTTCTCCTAAACCTGCGTTTTACACCTCTTTGTAACAGCAGCTGCAGCTGCACCAAGGAAAAGGAACTCATCTGAATCTGAAGATTTTTAGCATCTCATTGCCTCCATATGACCACGCTGCCCGCTGCCCCACCCCCACCCCCCATGGCTCCCAGCCCCAACAACTGGTCCATGTACTCTAGGAAGATTCTCTGTTTAAGAGGAGCTGTCCTTGGGCAAAAAGACCCTGGTGGGCATTTTGGAAAGGGAACAATCTCAGAGCAGCCCCCAGAGGCTCTCTGATCATGACAAGTCTGGGAAAGATGGACCAGTGATTTCTGCCCTTGCCCCTCTGCCTTCCACTCACTGGGGCCTTCTCTGAGTCCCCTGCATCTCTTTCAAAGCACTGCAGTTACAGGAAGGCTACCTAGGCTCCCCCAGTCTATAACCACAACTACACAGTTCTGCCGCCCCAGTCTTCCTTCTCTTTGGCCATATCCTCAGAGTGAAGGAAGACATATGGACACAGCCCTGACCCACCACCACCAGGGAAAGTAGCTGGAGAGCTGAGCACACCTCCATTACTCCAAAGCCCGTAGCTCATGCAGGCCCGTGTTTCCACTGTTATTAAGAATCGTTTCTTTAGACTGAGTTGAGAGGGTGAGGACTGGAGGAGCTGTTCTGAGCTTCTGAACAAAGCTGAAGAAAGGGTCTGTGTTGCCCAGACCTGCAGGAGACACAGTGAAGGCGAAAGATTTCTCTGCCTTGCTCATCAGTCATCCTCTGCAGGCACAGGTCACTGTATTAACACAAGTGTGTTCCATTTCCTGTCTCCTTAGATCTTCTGATAGCAGACCACATGCTCTAAGAGCCAAGACCCAGGACAGTCCTAAGTGGCTCCTGACTTTGAGACCATGTGAGTCCTGGCCCATGCCTTCAAGGCCTCATGTTTTCCCAGGGAAAACAAGGAACCGCTGGAGTCACAGCAGAAACAGCTGGGGCTTTTTTGTTTTGTTTTTCTGATTTTATTTTTCCTGTGCAGCTTCCTTCCCATGTAAATCTAGAGGAAACTGCAGGTGGCACTAGAGTAGCCTGTTTCAGGCCAAGGAAGGGTAGAGAAAAAATAAAATATAAGAAGCAAATGAAACTCAGTCCCTGCCCTCCAGGCTGGTCATGGCTAGCTTGTTTAAGATTTCCTATTGATGGCGGCCCATCAATACCTCAGGATGGGAGAAATGGGACAAGGCAAGGGGGTCCTCCTGGAAGTCCCTGCCTTCCTCATTGATCTCATCGAGTGGATGATGGCAGAAATCCCTTCCCAGCTTTGGTGGCCAACATTCAGTCACTGTTCTGACTGTCTCATAAATATTAAAAATCATTTAAAGGGATAAGTCCATTTTGGCTAAAAGTGAAATCCCAATAAGAAAGAATAAAGCGAAGTACCTGAGAGCTTTACATAGTAACAGTGGCTCAAGGATTTCTGAACTTGGAAGCTGGAGAAGCAGTTTTCCATGTCCACTGTCCATGTGGCAATTTCCCCACCTCCCTGCTCACCATCCAGAGATGTTGTGCATGGGGAGGAGACTAAAGCTCAGGTATTTTCATGGTTTAACATTGGCTGTGTAGACAACTTCTACAGCAGGATTGGGCTTGAACCTACTCTCCTCCCAAATTCAGTGTTCCTGTAGACAGACTGTTCAAACAGGCAGCCCGGGAAACCTGAGAAATTGTTTTGATTTCAGAAAAAAAAAAAAAAAAA
>NW_026596057.1:15130120-15181871 GCF_907164565.1 Psammomys obesus | reverse complement strand
GTGGTGTGTGTGTGTGTGTGTGTTTACTACCTATTAGCTGTCAGTGATATTGTGTTATACATTCGAACTGCATGGAGGCCTTTAGGGTTCTACCATTATGTTGTTTATTTTCCGTCAACACTTTATCAACAGCTTAAAAGGAAAAAAAGGAGAGAACAAGGTCAGGTGCTCATATGCAGATCTGAAAAGGATGATGCCCACAGGTTTCATTTCTGACAATGGTGTTATCACCTGGGGAGCACAAAGCAGTCTCAGAATTTTTGCAAACTCAGTGTCACATGTCCTGGGCTACTCCACAGGGGAGCAGACCGGTTAGAGTTGCACATACTGTGCAGAGTGTCCCATTTTTTAAGACCAATCCTGAGACAAAAGGCCAATGGCGTTTGTGTAATTATTATCAAAGTGTGTGATAGAAATGTATGAAAATCTCATAATACAGTTCATGACTATAATCAACATACACCGACATATGAGAAGGAACCGTGCTGACATGCAGAAGGTTAGTAACATTGCAAGGCATCTTCCGATGGCATCAGAGGAGAAGTCACAGGTGCTTAGAGGTTGGGCTAGAAAGATGAGTCAGTAGATAAAGTACTTGCCTTGTGCACACGAGGCTATGAGTTCAGATCCTCAGAACCCGTGTAAAGCCGGATGTGATCACACGTGTCTGTGATCTCAGCATTCCTACAGTGAGATGGGTAGCAGAGACAGGACAATCTCTAGAAGCTCATCGGCCAGCTAGCCCACTGCACACAACAGCAACCAATGAGAGACAACCAACAAGACTGACAGTGAGAACCAAGAACTGAGGTTGTCCTCTGGCCCCGCACGTGCACACCATGGCAGATGCATTCCTGTGTTTACAAACATGAATATACGTACACACATATATTTTGTAAAAAAATGAATGAATGTTTTGTTTGGTGACTATCAACTGGACAAAGGCATAAGTGCTCTGCTTACTCTGTGGCTTTTGAGGTGTCATATCAAGTCAGAAAGGGAGAGATTTTGGCAGAGAGAATGAGAGAAAGCTAATCCAACAATGCGATGGTGTGTTCAGGTCTCTGATGAACTTTACATCACAAGCAGGTCAACTCTGGGACTTGGTGCAGAGTCCTCAGGGATACTGATGAATCAGAAGCTCTTAAGTATATTCCTTAGCCCTCAGGTCCATGATGTTATCCCCTCTTCCTTGCACAGAGTTCTTTTCTGCATATGCTTTGCCCTGCCAAGGTCTCTTTGGAGTCCCTAATCCCACAAGCACCTTCCAGAATTGGGTCTGTGCTACGTATATTGAATAATGAAGGACTAATTCAGCTGTCTGAGATAGCTGTCAGGCCTAAAGATTTCAACACTGTAGCAAGTGACCCTCTGGAACCCCAAAAAACTGCCAAGAGTATCAGGAGCCTGAGCTCCAAGCAGCCTACACTGGGGACCTCAGTTGCACAGGCCAAAAGCTGCATCACTGCCTCCCCCAACCACCCACTGTCACCATGGCAACCATCAGGGCTGCCTGCCGAGGCAAGGCTCTTGCATTCAAGCAGGGGGAGGCCCAGATTTTCCTGTAATTTCTCAAAGTAGTAGGCCCTAAGGGGAAGCAGGTAGGAGGGCCCAAGAGGGAGAGTTTATTCTATCTTTCCCTAACAAGATGCCTCAGGGCCACCTCAATGCAGGGCCAGGCCATTGTGTGACCTTAACATCTTCTTAGTCCAACTGAAACCGCAGGAGAAGGAGCCACTGGGGAATCTCATTATTTTTAGAAGCGTGTCACTTAGCAACCTAAATGTCCCATTCTTTCCCACCCTTCCAAAAGCCCAGTGAAATAAATACAGTATAGAGGACTCCAGTATTTGGCTCCAATGCAGCATGAAGATGTAGTAATAATAATACTTTCTATTTTTGTAGAAATAAAACTTGCCTTGCAAGGAGCTCCAAGAGTCTTGCTAAAATTAAGACATGAGTTTCTTAACACCCAGCCCCCTCTCCCTCTGGGTGAACTGCCCAGGGTTGACTAGTTCCCTGCCACATGACTAAAGCCTAGAGCTAGAAAGGACATTTATGTGTGGACTCTAAGACACAGGGCAGGAAGAATTCTATTCCTTGTACATTACTGACTGCCCCAAAGAAACAGCACTCACTTCCAGCATAGGGACAGGAAAGGTCAGGGCTTCCCAGCCTTTCTACATTAGCTTTGACCCCTGAGCATCTTTTTCTTCTTCCAGAAACTCTGTCTCCCTTCATTTCCCATTAGTGATCCCCAACAACCATCCTACTAGAGATCTGGGCCTGCTCATGTACTGTTGACTCTAACTCAGGGCACCAGTATTTTCTAAAGACTTTAATGCAGTGGTCCTCTTGAGCCTGTCTTCTCTCTCTCTCTCTCTTCCTCCCTCCCTCCCTTTTCCTTGTCCTCCTTCTCTCTCTCTTTCTTTCTGTCTCTCCAGAATCTAGACCCTATCTGCTGATACATGTACCATACATATATCACCATACTGTGCTAGAATCCAGAAGTCCACATCCCCTGCCTTAAACGCCAGTGCTCCTGCAAGAGCGCTACTCATTAGTTCAAAAGGCACACTGAATTCACAAAGCCAAAACCCTCCTCAAGGCTCCATGCTTCAGACTGCTCCTTATTCAGAGTGTTAACACTCCTGAGCCTCAGAAGCACCCTCCCCAGCCTGAGGCTCAGCTTTGATTTCCCCATCCCCCCCCCCCCCGCATCCTCCAGGCCTAAATGTCCTCCAGGTCCATAAATCTCTTTCATATCAGTTCCCTTCTTCTTTGACTCCATTGACTCAACCCAGGTCCTAACACTCATGTTTCTCAGATTGTAAAATGGATAACACACTGTAACTGGTTCCTCTCGCTCTTCCTCTTCTTCTCTAACTACCTCCCAAACTGTGTGTGTGTACACACACATGTGCACACGCATGCATGTGTTCACATACACAGATACACGAGGACCTTTAAACCACATTCACATCCTTCCATTGCCTTGATAATAAATTCCAAATGTGTCTTCATGACAACACGTCCCTCATGTTCACCTCTATCTTGTACCATTTCTCCTTATGTTCCAGCCCCAGCACAACACATACCTGCCATTCTGGAAATATGGCACATGGGCCTCTGCTTGTATTCTCTATGCCTTCTCCCCCGACTTCCCCACCAACATCACCATGAATACAGCTTCAGAGCCCTTTCTGAAGGTGTGTGCCAGTATCCCTTGTTTTTATAAACATGATAGGAAGGAAAATGACTCCTCCTCATCTATCCTTTAGGTTTGAATGACTCAACTCCTCAGAAGCTTCTAGAAAGTTTTGAAAGCAAAACCTTCAGACAACATTATTAAAAGGGAAAGAGATCAAGGGGTCAGAAAGCAGCCCAGTGTTAAGCCGCCTGATGGACACTTACCCAGCCCTGCTGATTTAGGGCATGAGTTTGACCTTCTTTCTTTCTCCTACTTAACCTTCATTCCAGAGAGAGGAATGAGAATGTATACAAATCATAAGCAAATAGCACTCCCTACCTCTCTAGTCCTTCTTCCATCCATTCTCTAGTCCCTGGGTGCTTCACTCCACTTCTACTCTGATCCATCACTTATCTTTCTTCTTGGTATCCTCAAGCACTGCTGACAATCCCAACAGGACTGTGTTTCCCATAAGAATGTATCTGTGGGAAGTCATATTAGAAGCTATGTGCTTCTTGAACCAACTCTTTTACCCCTGGGACATTGGGTTTCTTTCCCTTAGTGAGGGGCTCAATTTATTTATTCTGTAAGATGAGTGAGACTTGTAAGATCCCTGGAGCTTGAAATCACTGCAGATCGATTCTTCTTTCTGGCTGGATTTTTGTTTCTGTTCATCTCAGACATGCTTGTTTTTCCTAGGCCACTTCTGTCTGAGTGTTCAGAGAAGGCTACCGTGTCTTGTTACCTAGATGTGGCTTTGTTTTCTGTGCCACAGCATAAACAATACAAATGCCATCTCTTCATTATCTGGGCTGATAGAAGAAGCAGCCTAGCCAACTAAATATGATGGATAAGACCAAGGTAATTGATTGTATACTTGGCTTTGAGATGTGGTTAGAGGCATGCCCAGATACACAACTACCTCTGCCCATCTGGAAATCATCCCAAACCCTCCCAGCCTGGCCTTAGTCCCAGTCTGGGGTTTGGCTACAGTGTAGAAGGAGGCTGTGAGATGGGCAGATAGACCACATATAAATAAGATGCTAACTATGTCATTACTTAGAACATCCAATTCAGCTACCGAACACTGAGCAAAATAATATGCAACACACTTCATGGCCAAGACTCCCATGAGCCAGACAAAGAAAGTTGATTTATTGCTTACAAAACCTCAGAATCTAGGAGAGGACAGGAGTCTGTTCATAATGATGAACCCATATGATCTGAGCACAAACAAAGATGCTAATAAAGTACTGTGAAAACAGAAGGAGAGGTATTCTTGATTCTAGCTAGGTGACTCTGGGAAGCCTCAGATCAACAATTAAGAAAAGTTATAACTGGGCACAGTGGCACATACCTGTGACCCCAGCATTCAGGGAGGCAGAGGCAGGCAGATCTCTATGAGTTCAAGGCTAGCCTGGTCTACAAAGTGAGTCCAGGACAGCCAAGGCTACACAGAGAAACCCTGTCTCAAAAAAAAAAAACTAAAGGAAAGAAAAAAATAAAAGAAAGAAAGGAAGGAAGGAAGGAAGGAAGGAAGGAAGGAAGGAAGGAAGGAAGGAAGGAAGGAAGGAAGAAGAGAAAGAAAAGCAGTGCTGTGAATGAACAGATCTTTATCATAGCTAGTAACTCAAACGTGGGGCATCCTAGACTTGCCCTAGGTACTTGGAATCAAGTACAATTAAATATACAGTGGGTTCTATCCTCTGCCTGGGGCTACGAGATATGCCAGTGCTACAAAAGATCACTGAGACAGTTTTACTTCAGTGCATGAAATACCAAACAAATCGGTGCCATAGCATGATACAATAAGGGACTCAATCTGTGGGTGTGACAGCAAGAATGAGAAGGGACTATCATAAAGTGCTAATTGCATGACACAGGCAATGAATAAGAAACCCCCTACAAAAGCGGTCTTTCATTTCTACTGCATATCTGCTTCTATTGATGATAACATCCCAGTTAGATGTTAGTGAAATCATTTTCTGTGATGGAAGCAGCAATGCACTACAAACAGGAAGACCCTAATGAGACAGACATGCTGTGCTGACCACAAGTTACTTCATCTCCCCAAGCTTCCAGAGAGAAGACAGACTGAAGGGTCTCCAAAGTCCCTCTAGTTCAAATGAACCACATGTGGCTCTTGATGCCAAAGGACCAGCTGATGTCCCTGAGCTTACAAAGGCTTAGAAGGAAGAAAAGCTGGAAAGATAGACCAAAAAAAAAATGCATAATGAGGATGGGCAGATTGCCAGTAGTGATGTGACAGAGTCGTGAGGGTGTCCATGAGCAAGCAGAGGGAGGCAGGTGTCTAGAGTATTGGGAGTAGGAGTAGACATCTGGAGTAAGGGCAGCACACAGCTGAGGAAGCCATCACAGGCCACAAAGAGAGGGCAGAATTTAGGGACTAGGAAATGGTAAGGCACTCTGGGTCATATCTTAGGATGTGTCTCTCTGTAGATGGGGCTTCAGGAGTTTCTTATGACTGTTAGCAAACAAGATACTGGGGCAGATGTGATGCCAGGAAGCCTACCAAAAAGCCATGAGAACAGCCAAGTTATGAGATGCTGGTAGCCAAAAGAAAGAATGTGTGGCTGTTTCAAGTAGGAGGGGCTTGGAGGATGGCTCAGTGGTTAATAGTGCATCCTATGGGGCTGGAGAGAGGCTAGGGGCTTACAGCCCCTGAGGTTATTCTTGCAAATAACCTAAACTGGATTACCAACACCTACATGGTGGTTCACACCACCTCAAACTCCAATTCCAGGATATCTAAAACCTTCTTCTAGCTTCCTAGGGCACCAGAATATGCATCTGGTGCACATACAAACATTCAGGGAAACACTCAAACACATAAAATTTAAAAAAATATCAAAAGACAGGCAGGATTTGGGAAACTCTCAGGTATAAAGAATGCAGAAAAATGATGAGTCTAATTCTACTTAAACACTGCCAGCCTCACGTTGGTACCCAACCCCAAATACCAGAGTAGGAAACGGTCCAGTGCTCATGCACAATACATGTGATCTGAGAGCCTGGTGCTTGTTGCAAAGAGTCAGGGGCAACACGGGCAGAGGGGAAATATTACAGTGGCTTGTGTACAGCACCTATTATTGGTGATTATTTTTTCTTTAACAACACAAATGGTTGGTAGCTGTCTATTGAGAATTCCTCCTTCTCCTCTAGTCCGTAGAGGCATCCAAGTAGTCCCCACGTAACTTTAGAGCTTCAAACACATCAAGCATAGAAAAAAGAGCAGACCCAGAAAAGTACAGCAGATGACATGACATAGAAAGGAGGCACAACCCAGTGGCCATGATGAAGTTGGTCACAAGGAAAGCCCAAGGGCAGCAGGAATGCAGGAGATGAAGAGGAAACCAGTAGGGCTAAGGCCTGCAGCATGGGCCCAATTGTTCCCATTGCATGGGGCAAGTGGAGGGCACTAGCTGCTCTCAGATAGGTGGACAGAGGTTCAGTGAAGGGAGATGCTGGCGGAAGTCCAGAGCATCTATCCTCAGGCTAGAGCAAGATCTCTCCACCAGGGCCCTCTCTCAAGGATGACACACACTGGCCTGCTCCCCAGCTGGCCCAAGACTGTGAATACTCGGTACATATTTCCTTCCACACAAAGCCTTTGCCTGTTTGATGAGTATTCTCCATTTACAACTGTCAGGGACACCAGATGCTTCTCTGTCGTATTCCCTTTTTGCATCAAGCCAGTTTTTCTCCAGTTGAGGCTGGTCATCTCATTGTTCTGCAGCCTCCCAGTAATCTCTAACACCTCCAGATGGCTGTGCAATGCTGGGTCTTCATTTCGTCGCCAGCCCCTGGGGTTTGATCTCCTTATCTGTCACTGGGGAACAGGGAGCCAAGTAAAGGACATAGCTGAAGGAACAGCAAGGAAAGTGATTGTACTGAAGACCTGTGAGGTATCAATGAGCTAAGAAATAACCCTCCCCCTTCTCTCCTCAAAGCAGAGGGACAGGTGGGATTGCTTAGAAACAAGGAGGGCATTGGGATGCAAGGGACAACTACCAAGGCCTAGACATGGAATCCACTCAAACTTACTGAGCAAAAGTCTCCTGCAGTTTTTTGTTCCTTTTCTTTCCTTTTCCCACAGGGGGAAAGTCTATCTGATGACCTCTATACTTCCTGAGTTCTGCCCTGATAAGCAGCCTGAGTGGAGCCAGGGGGCCATCACTGCTAGATGTAAAGGCCCATGAGAGGACTAGGGTGGGACCACAGCCATGACCAGAGAAGTCTTCTTAGTATGATCACTGCTATTACCCCCAGCCTGACAGGAAAACACAGCACCCCAAATGGAGCATCTGCCTCAATGCCTCAGCTGGTCTTTGCTAGATCCCTTACATATAAAATCCCAAAGATTTCTAAATGTTCATTACTATACAGTAGCATCAATATTTTTAAAATCTATACAAAAGACAAAATATACATAGTGGTGTATTTAACAGGGGCCCATGTGTTCTGATGTTCGTTTCAAACACATGTTAAAAGTTGGAGGAGGCTGAGGTAGGTGGCTCACAATTACAAATCCTACATGGGCTAGAATGAGTTTGAGGCCAGCCTGGAAACAAGTAAGATCTTGTCTCAGAATGAAAAGTTAAAAGAAGACTGAGCCCAGAATAGGTGAGACCTGCAGCCACTCTTGGTAGCAAACAATGGAAATGACTAACACTGCAGAGACAGGTCAGGCTGTTTAGCCCCAGTTTTTTCCCTCTCCTTCCTGGAGAACTTTGTCCTAAAGTTGGTTGGGTTGGCCTCACATATGCTTTTACACTTCCTTTACACAGAAGGATAATTTTCTCCCTCTAAGCTCCCAAGTGTGGTCCATAAAACATCTGTTTCAGAATTACCTGAGTCCCTGACTGACAGAGTCCCAACTGTCTGTGGTAAGGCCAACATTTCTCATATTAAGAAGAACCCCAGATAATTTTGATTCACACAAAGACTCAAGAGGCGCACATAGCCACTGAGTCTGCTAATGGCTTTAAGCCTTCTTAAAATACAAAAGAAAAAGCAATTACAAAGGACCAAATGACCAACCAAACCCTGGGAAGGGTGGACCTTTAAATTGCTGTCATTTGCTGCCCTGTGTGGATGACCGATCTCAAGAGGGTTTTGTACTCTCCAATTACCAACCCATGCAGGGCCAGCCATTGGCTTGCTCATCTCCTCCACAACTTACTCAGAGCCACAAGAAGACAGTGACAAACATTTGTTATCTTCACAGGCAGGAAGGAGGGAGAGCAGAGGGCTAATGAGCTCAGCCCACCACTGCTACCATTTGTAATGTGACCCTGGAAATTTAGATTGAAGTAGACTTACAATATTACTGTAATTGGATATTTGCATTTGCTGCCGTCCTAATTTAGAAGCTATCTGCATTCTTTATTCATAGCAGTTTTACCAGGTTATATACGCAACCAACAAAATTCATGCTCCCAATGTATATGATTCAGTTGTTTTCTCTATATTCACAGAGTTGTGCAACCATCATCCCTATCTAACTTCAGAATATTTTCGTCATCCCAAAAGGAAGTTCCCAGAGTCAGACCCAGAAAGACAAATGGCAAGTACTTTATTGGAGTTATGGGTTCTGCATTTTCTAGAGGTGCATAAAATCAAACATGGAGATAGGACATGACAGTGGAATTGCAACTCTTTGGGAAATGAATGGGAATAATAGGAGACAGAAGGGACCCAGAGAGGGGAGTGTATGACTATGACAGGAATAATGGAATAAAGAAAAAAAACAGAGAAAAGAGGTATGAACACAATGGGAATAATAAGAGGGAAGGAAAACACAGAGAAGGGGCTTGGCTACAACCAAAACCACATAATACACTTGTATGAACATTGTCAGTATGCACAATAAATGTCTTCCAACAAAAAAACAAAAGGTATAGTCACACTTCTGATGTGCTTTCTTGTTCACAAGCAGTCAAAAATCATTCTGCTAGGATATAACTGAGCTGGGATTTGAACTTAAACTCTCCCACCCCCACGCTCTGCTGCACTGATGACAAGGCTCTCTGAAATTCCCTTAGCAAGCGTAACAGAAAAAGACCAGCCATCGTGGGTCAGAGCCTAGCATGTGTTCCTCGGCTCTGTGTTAGCGCGTCCACACACTCTGCAGCTGCTGCTGAGAATTGTGGCTTGCCCTAAAGCAGAGCTTTTCCGGACTGAAATTGGTCATTAGCTAATTAGGCTGTTCTTAACTAATCTGGGAGCTGAGCATCAATTTACTTCTGTTTGTCTTCTAGGCAAGGCTGCTACCACTACATCACAAGCCATGCCCTTCCCTTTGATTCTGTCCTGTCCACCTGCCTAATAAGGGACACTCACAATTCCTCACTCTTCTAATTCTCCAAACCTACTCTTTGAAATCCTCTGCCTTATTTTCAGGCATGTTTTCCTATATGACTATTGCAATAAAACAGTGAATATTCCAGAGTGAAAAAAAACCACATATTTCTTTGCTTAAAATCCTACTGAACCTTAGGATCCTTAGACCCTCAATTGCATCCTTTGAAGTCTTTTTGCCTATGTGTGAACCCACCATCTAGTTCTACACTGGAGTTCTACAAGAGAGGACAAGTGATCAAGTAGAAAGCACAAAACTTTGACAATAAGTTTTCCTTAAAAAAAAAAAAATGAAGCCCCAAGAGAAGAATCCAGTTGAGTATCTGTATTCTAAGTTTGAGGATGAGAAGCATAATGTCACAGGGAAACATGACAGAACTGAAAGGTGAGGAGCTAAGTGCAACAAGCCAGGTGAGGCTCTTCAAGGTCTGTTCATTCAGATTTCTCAAGGAGCCACTATCTCTGGGGATATGAATTCTCCTTTCCCCAAAGGGGAGAGAGAGCAGAGCATCTAACAAGAGGGCTGCACGACCTGCTTCAAAGAAAGTTCACAAAGTCCTTTCCCCCACATATTGCTCCTCAGATTCCCTCAACTTAAACTACTCAGAATGTTGAAGCCATCTTTGGAAATAGCATGTTTTGAACCCTATACTTCCCTAATGTCCTCCCCCCCTTAATATCTGCCATTTAATTTCTTCATTCACTAGCATGTTAGGATTACAGAGTGACTATTCTCAGGCACATGAGGAATAAAAACTGCCGTGTGTAAAACCATATATATATGGTTTTATATATATACAGTATATATATATATACAGTATATATATATACTGTAAATATATGTGTATATATCTATACAACTATGTGTTGTATATACATAAATATATGTGTTGTATATGCACATAAGTATATGTCTATATATATATATACAACTACATACATTCCATGTCACCATAGATCACAGTCTATAATGGTAACATAGGGAAATAAACCTTATACTATGATGTTTGAGATAGTGATATAGTAAATTCTATTGGTGAGGAAGCAAGAAATGTCTGATATTTACTCTGGGCACATAAGAGACCATTCCCCCTTCCACATAATGGAGATATTAGGGTACCATTGGGGTGATTTTTGCACTGATCCTCCATCCCCTTTGTGATAAACATTCTGAAGCCTCTACCTGTTCTTTATGCCACCAGGACACAAGGCATAGTACCCCAAAGGGAGATGTTAGGCACCTGCCAGAGTGATGAAGAAGACAGAGACAGAATGTGGACTAAACAGGAACTCTCTTGTATGTTAGAAGACTGAGGGCCCAAAATCAGTCTTTACTTTTGTCTTATTTTGACTCAAGACATAGAATATAATATCACTGCATATATCACTTTTATATGTGAGGTTTGAAAGACTTTCAATCTGTCTTCTAATGGAGAAAAAAAAAAGTAACATCGAAGATGAATCTTATCCATGAAATAATGTAATGGTTTTATATCTGATACTCAAAAGTTTACTGTTCTGAGAAAGGATTTTTATTAAGTGAGGGAAAAAAAGTCTTACCAACTTTTTTCCAAGTTGCTTTTACAACTAAGAAAGGTTCTAGTGGAGCTCAGAGACTGCGGGGCAGCTGGGGTCAAGGAGCTCCCATCTAGCATCAAAACATTGTAGAAGGGGAAAGATCGGTAGTAACTGAAACCTCTTCCCATGACAATGGTACTGGACAAGATCGGGTCAGCAAGGCATTTTCTCACTTAGCCTTAAAAGCATCATTGGAACAGTTTGCCTGCCTCCTGAAATCCGTACCCCCCTTTTATATCTGCCACCCTTTAATCTGCTCATTAGCTTGTTCGGCTATTCATGTGTTCATTGACTAGATTTTGCTGATTCAATACTAAGCACCAGGCACACAAGGATATCACTGCTGCCTTCAAACTATTGGGAGAACAGAGGAGGACACTATCGCCAACCATGGGGGCAAAGTTCAGAGGCGGCCTAGGCAAGGAGGAAGCAGTCATGGTTGGCTGAGGAGACGATAGCCAGAGAGCTGGTCAGGATGGTGTAACAATAGGCAAAGAGCCATGTTCAGAAAGTGATATGAAATAGCACAAAATTCATATCATCCAGGTAGCTGAAGCTAGCTGGAGGGCAGGCTGCTTGCAGGAGAGTCAAGAATGATCTTGTGCTCTGCTGTAGAGAACACTGAGCCTCTGAAAATCTTTGAGCAAAGCATTGTGCATTCAGTTGAATGGCTTTTGTGAAGCCCTGCTTATCATCTTCTACAAGTTTCTTTTTTTTTTTTTTCATAATTTAACAGAAGACTTTTCAGAGTGCTACTGTGTCACTAAGTAGATTTTCACGTTGTTAAGTCTCGGGACTCTGCTATTCAGTTTGCTTTTTATTAGGTGATATTGTCCAGTTTTTATGATTAAACAGTCTTTCCGAATACTCCTTGGCTACCCCCTATTATCTTCAATACCTGGGTTGATAAACATCACCTTGCCTGTGGCTTTACTTCCCTCCACAGCTTCCTCCTCATAACTAAGATACACTCACAGAGCATTCCTGTGGTATATTCCAACCACTTAACAGTGTCTCCCTTCCATTAGACCATAGATCTCAGGAAGGCAGAAAATATGCTCTAATTTACACACGAGTGCACCTTTCCATATAACACAGGAAAAACACTCCAGTCAGTAGATCTTTAGTGAAGACCTGCTCTGTACCAGACCCGATGTTGGATGCTGCTGCTCAAGACAGTACCTGCCAACGCAGAACACCACGCTCATGCACCACACGCAAATGCACACGTAACCCCCAGTAGCCATGGCGGTTGGTTCTAAAACCAGAGAAGATTCTAGCAATGTCCATCTCTACTAAATAAAATGCATGCTAGCTGCATACCCGTACACCTACCCTGAAGTAGACTTCAAAACATCTCTAGATTACTTTTAAGACCTAATATGATACACATTATGCAAACAGCTGTTCTTCTATATTATACATAGAATACTACAAAGTCTTACATGTCCAGTACATATGTAATTTAAAAAAAAAAAAAACACTTTTCACACAAGGTTTATTGGAGCCAGGGATGTGTAACCCCAGGAAAAACAGAGGGCTGCCTGTGTGTAGAAATTGAAATTTAAGTTCCCTTGGGGTGAATTTAACATCTTTTTCAGCATTCTGGGCATGAGGGATCAAAAACAACTGCTTTGTTTTTAAACCCACAAACTAGTTTATTTACAGTCATATCAAATGACAAATCAGAACAAGTTAAGATGGTTTCAAACGCCATGAGTTCAATGCCTAAAACTCTAGTACATTCATCTGGCGGGGTATGAATCAAGCGGTGCCTTTCCCAAATCCCACAGGTATTTTATCATGCGCAATAATCCAGGAGAACTGTCTCCTGGCAGCTGCATCCAGAGGTCTTCTGTAGAGTCAGTGGAACAGAACTTTGTGCTCACTCTCCGTTCATGCTTGAGTTGTTTATTACTATCTCTTATCAGTCATCTGTGTTGTTGGCTGCCAATTTTGTGGTCTTACTGACATTCAAGCACCATGGCAAGTGCTTGGGCATCTGTCAGCTCAACAGTCTTCAAACTAACCCTATGCATTAGGCACTTATCTGAGTAAATTGCTGGGTCTCTCTGTGCCTCAGTTTCCTCATCCATAAAGTGGCCACCACAACAGAATCTACATCGTGGACGTTGAGGCGTCACGTGAACTCACAGAAGTGAAGTTCACGGACAATGCTTAACAGGAGGTACTGTACTTTCAAACACGGCTGCATGCCACCCCGACCGTCACCGCCCTCATTATCATCACTTCACTTGTCAGCCATAAGAGAAGTGAGGGTGGAGCTTGGGAGAAGACACGCTAAGCAAGGCTTGCTGTACAAGTGTGAGGACCCCTTTGATCCCCCAGCACCGATGTGAAAGCTGAACACGGCCACACACGTCTAACACGGCAACCCCAGCCCTGGGGTCAGGTTATAAAATTGATGCAGCCTCCTGCTCACTGGCTAGGCAGCCTCGCTGAAAAAAATGGTGAGCTACAAGTTCAATAAGAAGATAAAGTGGATAGTGATAAAGCGGAACAACACACACATACACACACACACACACACACACACACACGCATGCATGCACACATGAGAATAGTGAAGCGCAGTGAGAAAAGAAATGACATCAATTTCTTTCTCAGATAAACACATGGAGCACATACTATGACTTCCTCCCCTAACAAATTCTTTGAACACTTTTTACTTGCACGTTAAAACACTGCACTGGAGAGAGAGAAGACAAAGGAATCTGCAGGCTCTGATAAACTCAGGACAGAAAGTGAACTCAGTCGGATTTTTGAAAAAAGAAACCATAGTTTCAGTACTCTAAGACTCAGACTTCAGGAGGAAAAGGCAGGAAGATTGTTGCAAGCTTGCAGACAGCCTGGTTTACACCGCATTTTCCAGGCCAGTCAGGGCTGAGTAGCAAGATCCTATCCCAAAACACAACAGCAAACCCAAAAATAAAAATAAAAAGTGACAGCTCTAAACATGGGCATATTACCAGGAGTGTTCCTGTCTGCAGACACTGGGCACCCAGGTGTGACCAACAGGACAGTTTGGGTTGGGCAGCAGAAACGTTAAGCAGTTGAAATCACTGCTCCCGGCTCTCCTTTCAATGTTCCTCACACTAGACCAGGAAACAACAAGGGGAAAATCTGCCTACCAGACAGAAGCAACAGGCATGGCAGGCGTGTGAGAAACAGTATTCATTGTATGTACCTGTGCCCTGGAGGAAGGGCAAGGAGCAGCAAGCACCATCCCAGAAGACTGGACATGGGGGTGAGCCAAGAGCCAATGGTCACTGTACCGTGCAAGCTCACTACAGTGATGGATTTACAGTCTTTCTCCCTCCAAGCAGTTTGCACACATGTGGCAGGTGGGTAGAAGCTGGCATTACAACCAAGGCTTACCAAATACCCAAATAAGTTCACTACCACGGAGAATTTGAGTTCCGTAGTAAATGCATATGATTAATACCCTAAAGGAAAAGCATAGCATAAGCATTTTGAAAAAGCACCCAGAGATAATGGAAATAAAACTTTCGATGACTGAAAATGTTAAAAGCCATCAAACAGACTGAGTGGCCAAATAGACAGCTAAATTAAACACCTGGACATGGAACTGAGCAACGTTCCCAGAACCCACACAGAGCCATAAAAAAATGAAAAGTACAAAAAAAAAAAGGTTTTTAAAGGATTTATGAAGTTACAGGATCAGCCAAATGAATGCTTGAAATACAGAACAAAGAAAACGAAGAGATGGCGGTATTTAAAATAGAGAAAAAAAATAAAGGGGGAAAAACTTGAAGAAAAAGAGATGCATTCCCTAGTACTTCTGTCACTGATTACACCTATTAACCTTTAGCTAGAAAGAGCTGCCCTCCCCCTAAAGTGCCATGGAGAACAAAAGTAAAAGTCACCACGTAAGGCGCAGGTGAATGAAACATGAGAACAACGGAAACAAAGGAGAACACACACTACAGCTTTCAGAGGGAGGGGAGGGTGAGTCCTCTGAAATGCAACAGTCCCAGTCACAAAAGATAAAAATCCAGAGAAATCAACATTTTGTTTAAATGAATCACATCTTGTTATATACATGTTTATATCTGGCAAACAAACTTCATCTGAAATTTCAATATCTATATACAGAGGAGTCACCACTGTAAGTCGTGCGGAAAAGCTGGCTAAGGACTATCAGAAATTTCCATTCACCTGTCGTTCGTTATCAGTCCAGTTGTCTAACTGTTGGGACCATGGAGCTTCTAGTTACCCTGTCTAAAATGTGAATAATTTGTATAAATCCTAATAATTTGTATAAATTGTGATTGGATTTTTATTCAAATCCAATCGGAAAGCTCCTCTATCTAGCAGATATTATTCCAAGCGTGCATGAGTTTTAAATCATCTCAGATGATGAACCAGTCACCATGTATCCCTAATGCTATCACCTTCCTGTTTTTAGCTGTTACAATAACTAGTCACTTCCTCTTGTTGACATTTTTATAGCCTAGCTTCTCCCACCCACTCTGGTTTTGATTTCCTAGTGTCATTTTATGCAGCTGGGTGTTTCAATTTATAGGCTCTATTTTTATTTGTTCTGGCTGCTATTGGCCAGAACTCATTTCTACTCTATTATTTACCTTACTTTCTAGTTGCTTTCTTTCTCTCCCTTCTTGACTTTTAATGGAAGTGCTGGACTTTGTTATTTTCTTTCTTTACCATTCCCATTTGCCTGTGGCTTCCATTTCAACTTGTGCAATATCACACTTTCTTGGCTGTGATTATCAATTATATTCTTATCATGACTCATTCTACAGATTTTTGCTTCATAAAATTTTCAAGTAAAACCTTTGTTTATATAGTCACAGCACATTCCACCAAAATCTTTTGCATATGATCACTTAAAAACAAATTAATTTTTTTTGTTAAACTTTTTAACTGAATTTTTTTTTCCACTGGCATTTGTAAGTTCAATGTTTAATCATTTACAGAATAAAATCAATTCTCTTTTAGTTTGTTAATTAAATTAAAACATTGAGTTATTATGAAAATTCATTGACTGTTATTCCTATGACCTTTATAAAAGTTATTCATCTTCATTTTCCAAGAAACACCTATTAGTGAAGAGCTTTAAAGAAGAAACTATGAAATGGACTAGCTCACTGCTATTATTCAACATCTTCCTAGCAACTTTGACTACTGTAGTAACAAAAATATATAAATATGCAAATGAGAAAGCAATAATGTTTGTTGTTGATATAATTTGTTACACAGGAAATTTAAGAGAATTTATAGAATTATTTTAACTAATACCTGAATATGGTATCAACAAATAAAAAATATTTATCTGTACACTAGCAACATTTGAGTGCAAACACAAAAATGCATTCTTCACAGCAACAGAAATTAGATTCAACATAGGAAATTTGAAAACAAAATCTTCTGAACTGAAGGACTCTCCAAAACCGTCACAGGATCTGAAATGTCTCCAATAATGAAGAAATATGGCTAACACTTGACACTGTTAAAATGTCAATATCTCCTACTTGAATCAATAAACCCACTTCTTTTCCAACAAAATCTTAGGACTCTGACACACCAACTGAGTTCATATAAAACCAAAAAGCCCCAGTTTGAAAGAAAAATGTGAGATTAGCTCTACTCATTATTAAAAAAGGCATGACAAAAATACAGTCTTTACAAATAGCTGATGGACTTAGACGACAAAACCTAAAAATAGAGTGGGAATTCGGTATACAAACAAAAGTAGAACTAATATCAGTGTGTAAGAGGTGATTGGTTGTTAACTGGAACTGAGATGCTATGGAGAAAATAGAGGTAGAGTCAAGTCTCACACCATACATACATGTAAGTTCTATAGAAATGGGCAACATGATTAGTATCACCTTAGAGTGTGCTAGGAAATACAGGGAAATGCTTTCATGACTCTCCTGAAAAAGAAATTGCCAAAATCCTTATCAAATCTTAATCAGAGTTTTAGATTTTACTCATACCTCTTTCTGTGTCACCACTATATAATGAAATATAGAGTGTCTGCCTAAGAGACAATGAACTAAGTTCATGATTTAATGTAGCAGGTTTATTTCTCTTTCGTTGGCTTCTAGGGTTTGGGCATATTCAGGAGTCTCTACTTAAAATGAATGAGGCAGAGAAATCAGTTACATGTCTATGGACCAGGCATAAGCCCAATATTTTCATGCATGTAAATATGTAAGAGCATTCTTCAAAGACAAAGGAAAGCCGACAAAGCGAACTGTAACCAGTGTTCTCCCTGCTGTTAGAGCTATGGCAGGAAACAGAGTTAGTAGAGAAGCAAGGAGTGACTAGGCTGTGATCTGAAGCAAAAAAGAAGGGAAAAAAATGCCCCTTGTGTAATACATAGAAACATGTTTTTGTTTTGGCCCCAGGTGTGGGATGTGGGACTGATTCAGATGGTCCACAGGAGCAGACCATTTGCTTCATGCGGGCTCTGAGAGCTCTTTGCCAGCTGCAGATAGTTTAAATCTGAGGACTCTGGAGAGAGAATAAATACCAAAGCCCAGAGAGTGTGGAAAATCCAAGAAAGAACAAGACTGTTCCTGCTTCCCCCCTTTGCTGCTCCTCGTTGCTGTTGTGAGACAAGAAGTTGGAGATCTCCTGAAATGAGGATTGGATGGCTCCAAGGAACCCTGCAATGCTAACCAGCAGGAAGCAGCTAAGAGAACTGTTTCCCCTCTCACACTAACCCTTTCTCTCTCCTACCTAGTATTGGGTTGTTGGAAGGATTGGAGTGGAGTAGGGAGAAAAAGATATAAGAAACGTAAATAAAAGAGTTTTTGTTGTTGTTTTAAGTATGACTACACCCTTGCCTAGGAAGCTTTATAATATCTTAAGGCAAGAAAAGGAATGTATTTCTTCCTCTTTAATGCTTTGAAGTATCAATCTGCCACACATCTTGAAGACAGCTGATAGCTAATTTGAAAAAGATAAACTCCAGTTCAGTAAGTAATCTGGCCCAAACTGGAAACATCAGTCTAGAATTAAAATACATCAATCCATGGAGAACCTTTTCTTTTTCTGGGAGGATCTCTGAAAGAAAGACCACGCTCAACCTGCTTCACCACAAGGGTGGTACCCAAAGCCGAGGGCCACTGAACTAGGGAGAAGCCTCTGACCTTCAATGTCACATCCTGTTGCCCCAGCATATGTGCCATGAATCATTCACAAAGCTTTTGAATTAATTATTCATCCAAACTAAACACCAAACACTTTGCTAATTGTCCAGGAAGAGGTGGGGGCTGGCAAGTGGGGAGAGAGACTAATTGAAGAAGAAAGAATCTGCCCTGCAAACAGCTGATAGTACCAAGACTTCATTTATTTTAAACAACACAGTGACAACACACAGAAGGAAAATAGCCTCCTCTTAGTTGGGTAAGGAGCACAGACTGACTCAGAAACACAAAGGGAAAAATCACGCTCTTCTCTCCCAAGTTCTGATCATTAGGCAGCAGCTCATTCTATGTTACTCTATTCTGCACCTTCAACCCCATAACTCTTACCAAGAACTCAGCAGGCACACACTCAATATCAAGGGTCCTAGAGTTGGACAAGGCCTAGATCCTTCTTTGTGGGTGCCATAGTGGGATATACACCCTGAGTAGAGCATGGGAGGACTGGGAATAAGATACAGCCCCTCCCCTCGGACTGAACGGCAGAATATCACAGTTCTGGCTTATAACCCCACACTGAATTTGAATTTGTAATCCCACATTGAATTTGAATCTATTATGGGTCTGAGACTACAAATCACCCTGAAGAGCAGGTAAATGAGACCATAACCCCACTGCCAGCCTCAGCAAAGAAACAAGAGGCCCATAAAAAATATAACAAAAGGCAATGCTAGCTAGTCTACGGAGGAAACGTCATATAAATGTTGGGTGTACAGGAAAAGGCTATTTTCTAAGGAGCCTTTTCTCAACAGACAGTACATCATAGAATATACCTGCTAAAGGCGAAAAGAATATAACAAAAAGAAGAGTAATAGCAGTATAAGGAAACAGAGGAAGACAGTTTGAGGTAGGGAAGAAGCAGAATCCAGCCTTGCTTGGGTGAAGGAGCCGTGGCTGCAGTGATAAGACAGGTGGCAATGAACTTCAAGAGGAGAACAGTTAGTTGTTGGAAGACTCAGCTGCCTCAAGATAAAGACTTTTTCTTGCCACTTGAAAAGGGAAAGAAAACCTTGTCAAATGGAAAGAAGCTATTCAAGTAAGCATGTGTTGATGGGCCAGAGAAAGGATGGGTCGGATATCAGGAGTCAAGCTAGTGTGCTATTTCAGGAACTGGGTCCTTTGATGATCATCACCTTGTAACTAACAGAGGACTCTTGGGAGTCCCAAGATGGGAGTTAGGACAGACCACTCACCCCAAAAATTAAATGGAAAAGTAATGGTAGAAGGACCGCTATATATCATCCCTAGTCTTCCATCGGTGTTTTCTGTGACTGCTGCTTCAGCGTTCTTACTATAACATTAAAATCCAAACAGGCAAAAAGAAAAATAAAATCTTCATAATCCACTGTAGCTGAGTATTGACAAAGTCATCAACCATAACAGTCTGGATGACAGGAGGGTAGTTAGATAAATTCTCGAGCTCACAGGGCTTGGGAGGTGACTTAATAGAATGGTCTGCAGTGTGGTCTGAGGCTCATTTGGTGAAAAGCTATGGGACCTTTCCCTAGAGGAAAATGTTCTCACATGTAAATGTTCAGTGCTGTGCTGAGCAGTTCACGACTCCCTGAAGTCTCCCTTCCTAGTCCTTCCACGTTATAGTGAGTAAACTGCATTTTCAGGGACCCTAAGTGGACACTGGCAGGGCCTGGGATAATCCAGGACCCACTTTAAGGTCTTCCTGATAATGACATAGACTATCAATGCCACTAATATAAACAATGTTATTATAAAATATATTATTTTATAAAATAAAGAAAGATCCTGCTCAATACAAAAATTACAAAGATGTAGAAAAAAATAAAGATAAATATGTCTGCCTGTGAGAGAGAGAGAAAGAGAGAGAGAGAAAATGAGGGAGAGAGGAGGGAGAGAGAAAATGTATATACATGTATATGCATGTATAGTCTTAGAATTCTCTATGAAGAGACAAGCAAAATATACCCTATTTATAATTCTGTGATGTCTCATTTTGCTTTTACCCTATAATAAATGGTAAAGGTAGTGTTATCTTTCAAAATTTATTAACTAGGCTTTCCTTCCTCCCTCCCCTTATGTAAATACAGATACAAATTTTAGTTTTTCCTATAGAGAAATCATAAACTCATTAGTAAAATTAGCAGAATTATTAGTAAGACAATAATACCTCCCTAAGATAAATTCAGTTTCAAACACCCAAGACCCAGCTTTGTCCGTTCTGCCAACGAACTGAGGGATCACAGGGGTGGACCTCCCAATAAAGAAAAGACCATTTTGGTCAAGGTCAAGGATGAGGGATGTTAATGAGCTTGGATGAAAGGGGGGGGGTCCCTAGAGCAGCTTAGGGAAAGGCAGTGGAATCTAGGCCTGGGGCAGTTTGTAGAAGCAAGTAATGCTTTCTTAAAAGGAAGGAATAAGCTTGCAAATCCTTCCAACAAAATCATTAACAGAGAACAAAAGCTTCTGGGCAACATCACCACCATGCTGTTTGCACTCAAGATTCTTCTCAGGACACTATATGATCTGAAGAACATGCACAGAGCCTGGGTGCAGAGCTAGTCTGCTGGGCACATACCTGGACCCTGCCTATCTTCAAGAGCTACAAATATTCTTAACACTCTTATTTCTTATTCTTTCTCTTCTCCTCCATCCCATTCCCTCCAAGCCAGCTGTTCTTGGGAGCACCATGGAGCTTTAATGGGCTCCCTTCTCTGCAGCACTGGGGTCAGAATGCAAATCAAGCATTCTAATGACTTCTAGTGAATGGTGGAAAGGAGAAGAGAAATATGGATGGGAGGCATGGTACCAGCAGCAGAGAAGGAACCTGATGATTGCAAAAATGCCCTTCCATCAATTCTTAACCTTTAATAGGTTAGTATCTCTCCTAAATTTAAGAGTCTACTAGTCCAATAGTTATACCACCAATGAAGATCACTGCCAAGATTTTATTCATATTTGTCTGGGTGGGTTTTCAATAGCAACACAGTGTTCTATTTCTAATTACAGTTGATTATATTTGACTGTCTCGCTATTAGCTCTGCATAAATACTTTACATGTATAAATTCAATAACACACGTAGTGCTCTCTGGGTATCTCTGCCTGTTGGCTATAGAGGCATCTCCATTACAGACCTTAATAAACTGATTGATATGCATGAGAAATTAATTGACAACAGTGTGATCAATTCAGAAAAATAAAAATGAAGAAAGATATATGGTTTAATAAATAGCAAACATAAAACAAAGTGCACGTAAATCATTCATTACAAAAAATATTAATGTGGCCCAAGTTCTTCCAAACAAAGAACACTCATCACAAAAGGAATTTAAAGGCAGCATGGGGCCAATGAGAGGCCTTGGCAGGTAGCAGCAACTGCCACCACCAAGTCTGATTACTTGAGTTTGATCTTCAGGACCCACATGGCAGAGGACAGCACCGATTCCTACAAGTTGTCCCCTAACTATCACACACATGCTATGGCATGCATCCATGGGGCTGGAGAGACAGAGTAACAGTGGCTGCTCTTCCAGAAGATTCAGGTTCAATCCCCAGTACCCACCTGGCAGCTCACAGACTCCAGTTCTAGGGAACCCAATGTCTTCTTCTGATTTCCACAGGTATTGGACACATAGACATACATGCAAGTAAAATACCCATATACATAAAATCATAATTTTCCCCTGAGACAGGGTTTCTCTGGGTAGCAGCCCCTGGCTGTCCTGGAACTTGCTTTAGATCAAGCTGGCCTCGAACTCAGAGAGCTCTCTCTGCCTCTGCATCTCTGCCTCTCTCTGCCTCTTGAGCTCTGGGATTAAAGGTGTACACCACCATGCCCAAAGTAAAATAATATTTTTAAAATTAAACCGAAAACAGGCAAGCATTTGTGCTCGCATGTGACTCTGCATGCACATTAATTAACTAGTTAATTCATTTAGACTTTTAAAAAGAGCAGCTCAGGATCCACTTATAAGACCCTCTATAGAAGACTGTCCACCAACTGCAGTAAAGAGCAGCATTCTTAAAGCTGACTCCCCAGAAGACTATCTCAGTAGCACTGCCACAATAATAATCCTTTCCCCAAAGACCCATAGTACTCATTTATTTACTTCTGTCTCTAATCTCTTCATCATAGCTACACTCACCCTATATCTAAACTTCAATTCTTCAACCATCTTGTACAAACTAAGAGTAGAAAAGACATGAGCAAATGGACCAGCTGCTTTCCCTCTGAAACTGGTCCCTAGAGCCCGATGCTTTTGCGACACAGAGTTCAGAATCCAACGGGTATTAACTAGCAGGGTTATCTAGGCCAATAGAGAAATTCATCAACAGCCTCAGCTGATAGCGACTGCTAGTCTCTGTGATTCTGAAGAGGAGGGGGAAAAAACATAAGAACGAAAACAAAACAAACCAAAACCAAAGCAAACCAGTTCTCATCCTTATCATTCAAAGTCTCACTAAGAGGTAGTAAAATGATTTAAGGGCTTCTTACATTTCTTACACTTGTACCTATCAAATATCAATAGTTGACGCCTTTGAGAGGAAGCCAAATTTCCCATAACATCACAATTGAACTCTGTCATTCTTCCTGCTTTCTACTGGGACATGCATACAACAAGCATTCAACTAAACGTTTGTAGAGAGAAAGAATGGAACACATTTATTTCCATGGTCTTTTCTTCAGAGGTCATGGTGATGACCTCAAATTAAAATTATATATTTAATTATTTATACACACACACACACACACAACATCCATCTGAAAGCTCCTTCAAAGCAGTTATCTCCTTATCATTTTAGCCCTAGTTCTTAACAAAGGTTTTGTGCACATACAGTATTTATTTAATAATGTTACTAATAATCGAAGGAAAAATTGTTATATATCTCACATATGTCTGACAATACCTGCATTTTACTCAATTCTCATGACAATGAAAAGATCATCACTGGTCTTCTGGAAAGGATCCACTGATATTCTCCTTTTTTTCCTTTCAACAATGCAATATTGTTGCCTAGAAGTAGCTACCCAATTGGGATCTGATCTGGTTTTGTTGCAAGTGGGTTGAGCCACCTATAATTCTTTGTCAACAGGATGCTAGCAGAAATTATGTACATCACTTACATAAAAAAAAATTAAGAGTATTCCTCCTTCATAGTCTCTTTCTGGCTCTATGTAAATGATAAAATCATGGGATTTGACAGATGGTAGAATCATAGGTTAGGGCCTTGGTCTCCAAATCAGTAAGTAGAAAAAAAAAAAAAAAACAACAAAACAACCTACTTGTTAATACACTTGCCTGTTTAAGGAGCAAGAGATAAGCCTACTGTGCTAACTCATGACATTTGAAAGGTTATTTTTAGAACATTTAATCCTGCTCAATCTAGACCATCAACCCTATAAGAAAAATATTCATGTGTTTTAAAATATTAGATCCAAGCAAGTTAAGCAACTTGGCCAAAGTGACACTTCGGTAGCAAAGCTTCAAGTTCAAGTTAGATGTGTCAAAACCAAAGTCTTTAGTCTTTTGAGTGGGCTACACCATTAAGGTAATTTAGTGTTGGTGAGAGATCTATGAGATGACTATTCTCATACACTACCAAGTGCAGACTAGGCAACACCATGACTTCTATGACCTGCATGAATAGTAAGTTCCATGTAGGCAGGGTCCGTAACAATCTTGTTCATTGCTGGTATATTCAGCATCCATAATAATGCCTTGTACTTAGTAGGTACCTAATACATAATAAGTTTTTAGATGAGTAGAAAGAGAGAATGGAGATGGGAAGGACAAAAAGGCAGTGTCACTTGCAAAGTGGGTTCATGGATACAGTCCTTGAGAGGTTTCTCATGCCCAAGTAGATGGTCCTACATCCATGAACATTATGGGAACACTAAGTAGGCTCTGTGAGGATAAAGAAGAGCACATGAAGTTGGGAGGGAAAGTGACAGGGAGATAGGGAAGGAATTCAAGGGGACCGAATGGGGGATAAATTTGATCAAAACACATTATATGCATGCATGAGATTATCATACAATTGAAGAAAAATAAAGAAATATGGTAAAAGAACATCAAACTCCTATCCCACTCTCCCCCACCCCACCCTACCCCTGCAATAAGAGCCAAGGACAGTGAGAGCTTCACAGACTGAATTACACCTTCTTGTGTGGTTCAGATTTCCCTGCGAAGTCTCTCAGCTTGTGATAAGTCTATAAATTTTCATTGGTGAGTTTCAGGAAATAGAAATGCATCTTTAAAAACCCATTAACATTGCTCTCTTCTCTCAAATAGTAATCAACATTTATATTCAAATTGAAATCTTCAGAAAAAGATATGTTCATCTGTGACATCAAAACAACATATGAAAAGAGGACGAAAGGTGGACAAGTGGCCAATGAAACAAAACTATCCAAGGACCCATTTCTAACCAATGGGGAAAGACTGATGTGCAGGCTGATTAGAAAAGATGTGAACTCAGGCTCTTATGTGCCTGTTAGCTGTCCAAGCGACATTCTTTCCTTCTACTCACTCTTTTTGTTTTTAATGCCTCAATTTTTTTTATTTTTCATTTATTACAATTTATTCACTTTGTATCCTAGCTGTAGCCCTCTCAATCCCCCCCTTCCTCTCTCCCTCTTAAAGATTAGGCCACCCCACACAAAACTATGCTCAGGCCTGTCTTCGGTGTTCCAGTCTCCTGTGTCTATTCCATCCACACCCTCTGCTCCAGTCAAGCTGTCCTGTTCATGAATGAAAGAGCTAAGTCCAGCTTCTACTTCTCCCACCACACCTACACAGGACTGAACACTCACATCCGCCTTCAGGCATGAGTGACCTTCCAACTAGACACAAGAGGATTAGACATCCTTCGGAGTTCCAGGTCGCTGTTCTTCCTCCGCAACTATGCGTTGGCATCTTCCTCACTTTTCTGTCTCTTGGACAAAATTGCCATTAACAAAAGCAACTCAAGGAAGGGCTTACTCTGGCTTACAGTTTGAGAGGCGCCATTGTCTATCATGGGGGGAACATGGCAGGAGCTGGAAGCAGCTGGTCGCATTGCATCCACAGTCAGGAACGATATGGAAGATCAATGCCAATGCTTATCTCATGCTCGTCTTGTAATGCAATCTAGGACCCAAAGCCGGGAAATCGGGCTGACCACATTTATGTTGGGTCTTTCTACTTCAATTAATGTGATCAAGATTATCCCTCACAGAAGGGGAAGATGACCTCCCCTATTAGTGGATTTGGGGAGGGCCATGAGAGGAGATGAGGGAGGGAGAGTGGGATTGGGAGGGCACTAGGGAGGGAGCTACAGCTCGGCTACAAAGTGAATAAACTGCAATTAGTAAATTTAAAAACATATAAAAGATTATCTCTCACAGGCAAGCCTATGTCTCTGTGATGACTACAGATCTTATTGACAGTCAATGAGCAGCACAATGGTTCGTTCAAGACCCACTCCATTCCCGATATCAGTGACTAAAACCCCCTATTTACCCAACTCTGTCTACTATTAATAAGGACACTTGAGCACACAGAAATCAGATTGGTTGCCCACAGTCAACCAGGTAGTGAACAGCACAGCAGAGGAGCATGGATCTCCTTACCTACTACTGCCCAGCTTTCCTCTACTACTTTCACTATGCTTTGCTGACTCACCAGAGAAAAGAAAGAGCCACCATTCAACAACAGTATGTTTAAATGCATCTGCATCTATACATCTCAATGCCATGCACACACTTTAGAAAAACCATACTGTGATATTTACATGTGGAAAACATTACGTGGGAACAGTCAGTGCTGGATGAAGCTCAGATTTGCTCACCCATTAGAGTAATTCTAGGAGTTTCAAGAGTCCTGTGGTCCCCAGGTTGAACACCACTGGAATGACTAATGGACCCTGAGCTCCAATCCTGCTTTAAGTTTACATGACCATGGTTATAAAATTTGCATCCCCAAGAAATGTGTTACTCTTTGGCTTCAGTGTGGTTTCAGACCAGTAATTGCTTGGGGAAGCTGAAGCCACAGAAGCTCCTCTCCTTTTATTTGTAGAACTGCCTGGGTAAACCTTGATCTGATCAGAGTCTCTGTGAGAGGAAGAACCTCACCCAAACTTCTGTTTGGTGGAGAAGAAGGACTAGATGCCCAAGTTATTTTAATAGACAGAGCTTTAAAAGAGAGTTAGTGGGAAAAGATGACATTGAATACAAGTGGCCAGCAGAAAAGACTGGAGTGAGAATTTAATATTCTGCATGTCTATCACCACATTCAGATATGAAGAACACATCTGAGATGCCTGCTCTACAATAACATCACAGTTAGAAAGAGAACGGGTGGGCTCCATTTAGAGTGGGGAGGTGGTAAATTACAGAGCACTCTGAGTTCCTCACAAAGAGCCCCTAGATCACAGCATGTTATATTTATCGTGGTTATTAACCAGAGTTCAATTAGGATCCAGATTCAGCATCATGATGTGTCATGAGCTTAAGGAGCAGAGAGAAGAGAAACATCCCATAAACAAGCATGTGGGTTGGCTTGATCTTTTGACTATTGTTCTATTTGGAAAATAAAAATCATAATAATCATATAGCAATGTTCTCAGCAAAGCATTTTTAAAATAATTTCTCTGTTGAACATTGAAAATAAAAGCCCACACATTCATCAATTCTTACCCATTATTTGAATCAGTAGGAGATGCTCAAAGCATGATCTTAGAGGGCAGGAACTACATCTCCACTTTGGGCAGGTTAACAAGTCTTTAGAATGGAGTAGGCTAGATTATATGGTCTGGAGGATGGGTTTTGGTACAACTTCAATACATAAAACAAAATTATAGTTGAGGGCCAAAGTTGGGAAGTGGGGACAAGGGGGAAGAAAGGGGTTCTTTGGGGACTTAGTTCTGAGTTCCTAATTCTGATCAGACATGGAGCCATTCCATGATGTTATTTTCATCTCAGCAAACAGTGCCCCTGCCTGAAGATCACCATCCTGTTTGGAGGCCCTCAGTGACCTCCCATAAAAGACTCATTTCTTCCTTCAGGTCACTGTCACCACAAGTCCCCTAACAGGCTTATTCTTCCCAGCTGTGCTTGCTGTGTCCTCTGTCCAGTCCTGCACACCAGCCCTCCCCTCTCTCCAAAGCCTCCTCACACTCTCCCTCCCCACTTCCTCTTCCACAGCCTCAGTCTCAAGACCATCATCGGCTTCCTGGCCCACCTCCCTTCTGATTTGTTCCAGGATCCCAAAGCTCTTAACACCTCTCTCTGCTTACTCAGTTGAGATCTGTATCTCTCTCTTACACTTCAGTTGAAATTTGTATTTCTCCCCTCTGCTGGACAGCAAACTCAAAGACAATGAAAACTGTCTCTGTCCACTCCTGAATATCTAGCAATCAGCTTTGTGTTTGAACATGAAGCTCCATAGTACTGGCAGTCTCTTCCTTTGCCTTCCCTCCCAACTCTTCAAAAGCCATCTTTCCCTTTGTACTTCCGTATGTGGGTGTCTGGTAGGCTTAAGCCTCAGTGGGTGAGGTCACAGAGGTGCGTCATTCTGGTTGTCTGCTCTCACCAAACAGTAAAGTTACCTCAAGCCATGACAGTTTCGGCTGCAGCTCCCCGTGTCCAAGTCAAGTGGTTATGAGGTGAGGAATGGCTACGAAAGGTCTCCCTGGGCTCTGGAGGGTCATGGCGCAAAATGTGCCTTCCACAGTGATGTAAATCACTGCAAAAGCATGGCTGATGGGAACTGAAGTGTGAAGCAGTCACACCTGTCACTCTGCCTCCGTGTCACTGTCCCAGAGCTGGAGGCCAGGGAGAAAAGCCATGGCCTTGAGGCCCTTTCCTAGCTATCTTGTCACCAAGGCTCAGGCAGCTGACAGGAGTGTGGCAGCCAAGAAGGAAGAGATTGAAAGACAAGGCTGAGAAGTGGAAACTAAGCTCTTCTCTATGCAAGGGCTGACTGGACCTTCCTGCTGGGCAAAGGACGCGTGTCTCCTCCTTCCTCTATGGGGACCCTCTGACCTGTAAGAGTTTTATGAGAAGTGGGGAAAATGGCCAGAAGACAAAGAGTAGGAAGACTGGAAAAAAATGGAGCTCTAGAGGAGAGGAATTCTCATTGTTAATAAAATTAAAAATGAAAGCCTCTATTTCAACTTTTACTCTTGGAATTTCTTTGTTGTTCTTGCTAATAATAGCTATGGAGGACTTTCCAAGCATTGATAAAATTAGATATTCTACCAAAAAGAAACAAGAGCTATCCTATTGTTCAATTTTGTCTTGGCACAAAATGATAATAAAAGAAACTTTAAAAAAACAGCCATGGATTCAGAACTAGCAACAATTTCAGTAAAAATGTTCTCCTCAGGTACAAGTATGAGCAAGAGGGGTGGTCATTCTGAATCACAGCATTTTTAATATTCTCAATTATAATTTTTCCTTATAATGCTCAGGGCTTCTTAAGTGCATTCAACAAACCGCTGTCTAAGCCCTGGCTCATACATCCTACTTAGACAAGCCTGACACAGCACTTAGTCAGTTACACATCAGTTTTCTCTTCTGTGAGAAACTTGGACACATCTGCCATTCTCCCACATATAAAATGCAGTGACTGGTTGGATAACCTGGACTTAACTTGCTTCTCTTGACTCTCCATTACACCAGCCCACCCACTTTTGTCTCCTTAAACCCATGCTGTTCCACCTCGCCCTCCCCTTTGAAAACCATGCTATACTCAGCCCGTCTGCTACTTTCTGACTTCATTGACATTAAGCAGTGTCTCATGTCTTCACATTTCACACCAATGTGCTTATACTTAACTGTGGACTCTCTTCACAGCGCAGACACAAGTTGCAGTGTCTACCCAAAGGAAGAGACGTACTTTATCCACAAAGTTGAGACCCAAACACCCCCTTTAATTTCTATTCTGCCTTCGGTGTCTATAGCATGAAATCATATGTATCCCGTCTACTTTGTGAGCACATTGCTATGCGTTTCCATCGTCCCACATTCATGCTCAGGGACTGAATGGCACAGGGCTGGGAGGGGTCGGCAGAGAATGCACTTGGCCACAGTTTCTCTCCCTAAATCACCTTGAATAAACCTAAATCCAAGAAGAAAAGCCCCAAACCAACTTCCTCAGTATACCCATCCCTTCTTCACTCCCTCTGCCTTACCCTTTTCTCAGCTGACACCATGGCTAAATTATTATTATTTTTTAGCTTTTTAATGTAGTTTTATTTTTTATGGCAAGCTGCCCTTACAGCAACTACTTACCCTTACGCATTGATATCTCCCAAGTGTGACGCTGCCCACCACTCTGCCACTTCCAACTGGGCCTCACATCTCAAAGACCCGTCACTTGTCAGTGTCCACACACCTAAACACGGTCTTCTATGCATGGGTTTCTGGGCCTCACTCAAGGCAGAGCCAAACTCAAATCACACTTTCCTCAGTAACGCTTAGCGCAGACTAACAGCTGTTCTGAATAGTGTTCCTACAGGTCCCTTTAAATTTCTAAGACATAGTTCAATTCCTGTCCCACAGATAAATTCTATTATCTCTGGACTAAACTTACAACAGTGGGGGAAAACAAGAAGTCTTTCAGGGAAAGAAATCTTAACGTCAAAGCTTTGCACCTGAGAAATAGTCAATGCTCAACAAATATCTGTTCAGTAAACTAGTGACTTATCTTAGCAGATTTAAAAAAAAAAAGAGCTATGCATGAAAAAAAATTGCCCACTGAGCCAATGAATGATCCATCAGCTATTCTGGCATTCTTATGTGGAGCCTCAGAAGAGACAGTTACCTCTCACGTACGGCCCTTTGCCTACCTCTTCCCCTGAATCAACCTCTTCATTCTAAAAATAAAGAACGAAATAACAGGCAAGATTCTGCATCTCAACTGTATCTCTCCCATCATACAACTGCAACAGAAATAGTATTCCGGCAAAAGAGGCTGCTTCATGGAGCAGATACTGTAGTGCTCCCCCAGTGTGGAGCTAGAAATGAACAAAATGCCAGAGAGGAGGTGGAGGCCTGCCAGAGAAGCAGCTCCCAGCTCTCCTTAAGAGGAAGAATTTCAAAAGCAGTGGAAGCAAAGGACTCAAGACCTCCCCACCAGCAGTGTCAAGGACACTAAGTTCCTAGGCTCCTGCTTCACTGAAGCTGGGAAGCTCAAAGCCCCTCATGTCTCCTCACTCCATGCCAGTTTCTCATTTCCAAATTTATAAGCCCCCTGCCTCCTCCCTCCACCCAGCCTTTTCCCACCAGCTCTGGCTTTGGCCTGCCCACATCTAAAAGGGTGAGTAAAAGACAAGTCTATAAAATCCCATGAGGTTCCCTGCCATGATTCTCTATGTAAATACACAGGGCTATCACGCTATTACTACAGGGATTTGAATCGGGCTGGGGGCCCCTGGGGCTGCATAAGCAATACCTCCCCCACATTCTCAGCACCAGAGAGACAGGGCTCCCAGAGGAAAATTGTGCTTTCCTCGATCTTTAGCTGCTAGGGAAACTCATATGTTAGGGCAGCCTTCTTACAGAAACCCTCTAAAAATACTTATCGATGTATATTTAGCTCCAGATATCATCCTCCTACAAACAGGCTTTGGACTAAACCACTCTGTGCGTGCCACTGGCTGGAAGCTGGGGCTGCAGGATGTCTGGTCCCACTCTTCTGCAGCATTCCCCTGCCCACGTTCTCCTTTGTCTTCCCTCTCTCCTCTAGGTTATACTCATGCCCCGCCAGCTGGAGCTGAAGATGTAGAGACAGCCCCCTTCTCTGAGCCCTGTCTTTCCTCAGAGGTGATCCTGGGGTAAAAAGAACTTATTTTTTCAAGACAGGGTTTCTCTGGGTAGTCCTGGCTGTCCTGGACTCACTTTGTAAACTAGGCTGGTCTCAAACTCACAGAGATCTGCCTGCCTCTGCCTTCCAGAGTACACAGATGTGCCCTGCCACTGCACCCGGCTAGTAAAAAGAATTTTTGAGAGACTTGTGCGGCGTCCAGAACAGAGTTATAAGTAGGATTCCACCCCCCAGTTTAAAGTCCTCAGGGCTGCCTTGTTGCTCTCAGATTCAAGCATAAGTACTCCTGCATGGACTAGGCTGGCTCCTGCTGACCTCTCCGGAAGTGGCTCTCACTACTCCACTCACCAAGTTCCTTGAGATGCCCCTCTGCCTGTCTCCTCATATTTCCCCTCCCCCAAACATTTGCACACAGCATTCCTTTTCCCAGCAAAGTTCTCCTTCCTTGTCCGGCCTTATATTCCCATCCCTTTGTGCACCTCAGAGCATTTAAGTGTTATTTCCTTAAAGAAGCTTTCCCTGGTACCCAAGAGCCAAGTGTGATGCCCTTCTTCTGAGTGCTCATGACATGTGGGCTCATGTCCCGGTGAGGGACGCTTGGCCTATCCTACCCAGCACCTAGCATAGTGCTCAACGCTGAGAGTGCTCAACAGCTCTTGAGTGGCTGCCTGAGCCTGGTGGCAAACACCTTAGCAGAGGCAAAAGGTTTAGACACACCCATGAATACTACAGTGTTTGTACTGCTGGTCCGCTCAAATAGGCCATTGCCCCACTGCACAGTTAATCATGACGATACCAGAGCGAGTGCTGAGCTAAGTGGCATTTTTAATAGGACGGTAGACTATCTAACCATCCAAGGGCAGCTGTGAACTCAAGAGCAGCCCCGTGATACAATCAGGACCATAACACATCTGAACATAAAGAGGCCATCAGTGGAAGAGGAGCAGCACACAGCTCACCTCTGGGCCTGAACCAGAAGATGTACAGAGGAAATGGAAATGCTTGAGCCTTCTTCAGCTGCAGAGGAACGGCTGGCAGCTTCTCTGAGATCAGGAGGCTCAGAGAAGGAACCCACTCCAGGCAGACAGGCTGGGTTCAAACTCTCTTTATCATATGGAACTGCCTCCTTCATCTGCAGGAGGGCTGGTCCAGGACCTCCAGGAAACATGAAGAACCACAGCTAGTACACAACTCCACACACCATGACTTTTCCCCCTACTGCCATAGCTGCTTGCCAGTGATAACATTTACTCTACAGTTTAGACACAGGTAGAGATGAACAGAATTAACTAATAATTATAACACAAGTTACAGCAACACAGGGTAGAAAAATTGCCAGCATTACTACATTCACAATTGGGGCCATTATGAAGCAAAGTAAGGCACAATGGAATGCAAGTTTTTCAATACCTTGAAAGGAGGGTCTGGTAATAGAGGGCCTTTGTCTTTATGGGCAGGTGTGTACATGCAGCATAGACACCCTGAACAGAGATGGTTCCCGTCTCAGGCAGGATAGTAAGGGATAGCCAGAGATCTCACCATGCTACTCAGAAGAGGATGCTACTCAACACTTAAGAAGTGTCCACTTAATATTTTCAGGCTGTGGCTGACCACAGAAAACTGAAACGGTAGGAAGCTAAAAATGTGGATAAATGTGAGTGCTCTAGCAGGCATTTGAATACAAGCATATTATTAAAGTTTTCTGTGCCTTTAACTTATTCATCCCTGAAATGGGCCTGGGGAATAATTAAACTTAATAACTGTTACCTGTGGCACTGCTTTTACAAGTTAGAAATATTATCTGTGAGGCTAGACTTTGGCCCGTGCTTTGCTAAATGCCAAGTGTTACAGGACGAAAGATATAACACTGAGTGCTGCTTTCTCCCTGCACGCCCACTCAAGCTACCTCGAAAAGCCTTGATTCCACTTGTACCACTCAAGAAACATTTCCCAAGGGGGTATCACCGAGAGCCCAATATTTCTCATTATCCTGGAGTACACACTCTCAGCTTCCATTTCCCTAACAGGGTAAGCTGGACAGATGGAACTGCACACACAGATCCCAGAGAGATGAGGGAAAGTGTGAGGACAGCCTCCCGCTACCCCAGGCCCGGGCTTCAATCCTATAGAGGGCATGAGACTTTGGGAGCGGAGCAAGTGATACACCAGAATTTATTAAGCAGTGACTATATACACCAGCCACTGGACATACAGAGATGAATGAACAAAGGTCAAAATGCACAGATGTCTATCCATTTACTTGCTCTTACCAAGGGTGTAGGGTTGACTGAGTTTTCATCATTCACCATCGTTCTCTGTATATTTAAGTTCAATAATGACAAGAGCCTAAGCATGGAGGCTCCTGAATCATCACCAAGTCAAGAGAGGTCCCAAGTCCCAGCAGATACAAGTTGGTTTCAGCAGAGGTGAGAATACATCGGTCTGGGTGTTTCTTGGTCAACAATGTTTGGCTTGCTGAATAAATGAATGAATGAGTGAATGGGTGAGTGACTAAACAAGTCAATTCCTGAAGAAGTCGGCTGGACCTTTCGATCTACTTCTCGTACACCGAGCAACGTTGCGCTAAGAGCTGACATTCTTTCTTTGCCCTAGAGCAGAGCACGGTAGCGCAGGCCCACAGACAAGCCTCAGAAGGACACAGGAGTGTTCGCCTTCCTCAAATCATACTTGCAGCTCCCGCTTTGAACTAGAAACACGTGTATGGTGATGCTGTGCGTCCCTGCATCCCTGCATCCCTGCTGTGCTCCATCCACTGTTTCTAGCGGAACAAAGGAGTATGAAACACGAAGATCTATAACTACAGAGCCTTGGGGTAGCAAAAGTGACTGGTGATGGTACTGAGAACAAAAAATATTGAAGAAGACTTAGAGGCAGAAGATGTGGGCTTAAGGTCCAGAGCAGTGGTTCTCAAACTTCCTAATGCTGTGACCCTTTAATTGTGTGGTGACCCATACAATTCTGTCATTGCTACATCATAACCGTAATTCTGTTACTGTTATGAATTATAATGTTAACATCCGATATGTAGGATATCTGGTGTGCCGCCCCTGAGAGAGACTCACCCACGTATTGAGAACCACTGTCCTAGACTGTGTCTACTGTTTAGACACACTCCCTCTATGAGACTCGATGTCACTGTATGGAAAATGAGGACAAGTTCCCTACTGTAGTCTAAAGGACCCCCGCATATGCCCCTGTAGAAATTTAAGCAGCGCTGCGACATAGGAAGCATGGTGCCTTTCTGAGGTGATTCGGTCATGTGGACACCGCCCTAAAGCGTAGGCTGGGACTGCCATAACCAGAATGGGCTTCGCATGACAGGGACAGACTCCTGCTAAAAGGATGAGTCTGGATAGTTTTCTTCTCTCTTCTTCAGCATATGATGTCATTGGCTCTGTGAGGACACAAGAAGGACTTCATCAGATGCCAGGGTCAGATCTTACACTTTTCAGACACCAGAATTGTAAGATGCACCCCGTGTCTGCTATATTGTAGTTGTGGAAAATGGACCCAGACAACCCTTTTTATGGGTGTATAAGGATGGTATGAAATAAACGACGTGAACAGACTCTAAACCATGCACATCATCAACTTACAACTTACAGGGCTAAGAATATGAAAGGTTAGGGGCGGCAGACAGAATGTGGTGACTCCAGTCCCCCCAAATCCGTGTCTCTTAGCAGCAGGCTAATGATGACAGATCTGATGCTGAACCAGCTGTCTGATAGCATGGCATCCATCTTCCTGCCCCCACCTACCACCAGCACTGCAAGCAGAGATGTCGTGCAGCCCCAGACTTGACACACTGTGTCATGCTCCGACACTGTCATTCCCTGGTGCACAGGACTAGAATGTGAGGTGACACCTGAAGATAAGGTGGGAAGGGTGCCATCAGCGAGGATAACTCCGGATGCAGTTGTCAAGAAGCGAGGGGGGAGGGGGGGTTGTGTGGCAGGTGAGGGGAATCATGGAATGGGCTTAAAAATATATCAGTCCTGCATCAGGGGGCATGATCTGACCCCCAGGATCTGCCACCAGAAAGCTGGTGATAGTGAGCAACTGACATAACTTCGATGGGTACCATATAATTCATCTCTGAAAGTCTAGTCTGCCCATCTCACTAGTTGGTACTGCAGCATATTTGTCTGAAGTTAAGACCCTATCACTGCAAAATGTCTGGTCCTTTAATATACCACTAAGAGAGAGAGAGAGAGAGAGAGAGAGAGAGAGAGAGAGAGAGAAGAAAACACCATCAAGCTCCACCATGCCATTATGCTAAGATGTGAACTGACTTCACAGATGATAACCCTCCTAGCAGCAAAGCAAGGTAGTAGATGAACATACAAATATAGACAATTCAATGACCCATTCCATTGCAGACAGACAGAACCCCATCCCTCAGCAGTCAAGAGCACACTGAACCTGTTGTCTGGAAAAGATCTGCATGGAACTGAGAAGAGCTCCTGCATGGTTGGCTAGAGGAGGGATGGGATCAGGAGCAAGGTCTTGTTGGTTCTTCTAGAAAGTATCGGCTTCTCAGAATCACCCATACAACCATCAAAGTCTGAGGAGCCACCAGGAAAGCTGGGCAGACAGCTCAGGCAGGACAGTTGACTTGGCCAAGCTCTGACACTGCCTGGACATGCAGGTGAGAAATGCAGGACTTCTTGGCTACAGCAGCAGAAGTGCCTTGCTGATCCCCACAAATCTGCTCTTTCAGCCATGTCAACAGCCCTTACTAAAGCTTGTGCTAATCTCTCCCTCGTCTGGTCAGATGGTAAGGGCCCTCCACACCCATCATAGTCCCCACTTCCCATACCAGAACCACCAGATTCCCCTGTAAAGTACAGTTGTGTTATGGTACCTAGAGGAGCCTGGTTCTGAGGGTCTGTGAATACCAAAATTCATATGTGCTCACATATATTCTATGAGCTATCTGCTATTAGCATACAATGTATGCACATCCTCCCTCCTGGATGCTTTAAATCATCTCTACATTACCTACAAGACCATGCAACATAAACGCTTCGTAAATATTACTTATTCTATACTGCTTAGGGAATAGTGATAAGAATAAAAAGTCTTTGCAGGCTCACTACGGATGCATTTTTCCCAAATATTTCCTATTCACGCTTGACTGGATATGCTCAGAAGCCAAAGATATGGAGAACTGACAGCACTTCAACCTGTCAGAATGTCTAGTAAAGTGTGGCATCCAAAAGACGTATGTTAGAGCATCTTTAATGATTATTTATCACAGCAAAAACCAGGAGGCAATCTAAGTGTCGAATAACAAGCAGAAACAAGAAATAAGCTGTGTACATCCTCTTAACAAAGTGCTGATCATTCACTGCAAAATTCCAGCAAAGCATGGGACGATGTGGAATGGGCTCATCATATATCGAGAGAGGCAGCAAAATTACAGACATTTGAAAGAACACTTTCTTAGCTTTAAAGGGCTGGGAGACGATGCCATAAAAACCAGGAATTGCTCTTAAAATCAGAAATTGCCTTTAATCAGTGAACACAGGTTTTTCTCTTCTAATTTTTGTTTTTTCTGTATTTTTAAAACGATCAATATATGACAGTTTAAAATAAAAATGAATGGCTTAGACCAGAAACTTTAAATTTTTTCAGTGCATAAAACATGGAGCAGGACCAATTACACAGGCACACACCAAAAACAAATAAACATACTGTCACTGAAAACTATGTGCAAGTCTATGATTTGTGCTCTGCTGTCTATAAAGGACAAGGAAGCTACTTTTGCAGTGATGTCAATGACTGCAGACTCACAGTTGAGAAACAGGGACACAGAAGGCTTCTGTGACAACCCCCAGCCCCACAAAGGTAACACTCCAGACAAAAGGCCATTAAAGAGAACGTTTTAAAAATTGTGATTAAAGTAGCTCTTCACAATTGATGGCTTCTCGCAGGGGTGTGGGTGGAGAAAGACTCAGTTTTCTTTAAGGTGCTGGCCACTGGAAGTCTGACCATGCGCCAGTGAGTATACGAGCAGCACAAATTAGAGCTGTTTTGTTTTGGTGTAGGTGGGAGGCCACGAGGGTAGGACCTGGACCTGGGAGGACTGAGGAGGGAGTGTGATTAGGGTGCAAGATGTGAAACTCACGAATGATTAATAAAAATATTATGGAAAAACAAAACAAATACCACCACCACCAACAACAACAACAACACTTTCATTCCAAATGGAATCATAACATGACTCAAGTCCTAACTTAGGACTTTTCTAATGCAGTATATATTATTGATTTTAGAGACACGTAAAATATCACTCAGTTGCTACATTTTCTATGAAAATATTCTTCTGTGATACCATATATACTAAGTCATATTTAAAACACAGCATTTGAATTGTGTTTTTGAAAAATGCCCTACAGAAAATCCTGCTGTAAGGCAGCAGGTACTTTTTAAACATGAACATTCAACCCTATTTATCCATGGCCTATACTGAGGCTGGCTGCGTGTAAGCTATATTCTAATCCATTATATCTTCAACCTCTTCTCTTTTACTCAATCACAACTGGCCTAAATGCTTAAAAATGAGCCCTGTGTCTACATCACAAGACAATGAGGAGATACATGGCTCCCAAGCTCACCCTTTCAGTCTTTACCCTTACCCAACTACTCCCTACAAATTTCCTCTTTCCTCATGTTTGCTCATCATCATAGTGGCTACATATTCCTTCTCTTCAGTGTCCTGTATCTTTGCTTGTCCTCACCAGTGAGCCAGGCAGCTAAGTTAGGAAATTTTCATGTTAAGCACTTGATGCCACACCTACCTATACAAGTTTACTCCTCTCTTCTGCACGTACCAAAAGCCAGTGGACTCAAAGACTCATAAGCCACAGAAACCCTGTATGGTATTTTCATCGTTCCCAATGCCAAAACCCATCACATCTGCTGCCAACAGCGTTGGATATACCCATCATCCTCATACTATGTTCATACTCGAACGATGCTACAAATATTCACCTATAGGTATCACTACCTTATATGTGCCTATGACCCTGGGTCAGACCCAATATAAACTATATTAAGTTCTAAGGAATGACTTATCAGGTATTTTCATGGGATTCAATTTTATGCCATTAATAAATCCACAGATCATTTAATTCTGTTATCAGTGTGTTAATCTTAAGTTTTAGTATAGAAAAAATAATAATTGTAATCTCCAATTCCCGCCAAAGAAACTATACCTGCTGCATCTTTAAATTGATCTCTTGGGATGACCCCTCCCCTAGACCAGCACAAGCTGACTGCCTCAGTTAAAAGGCTCTTCCTTGGAAAACTGCATGTTCAGCAATCTAGCAAGTATACAATGGGAACCCAGGCATGCCTGAGACTCCCGCACATTGGCCTAATGCTCCATGCACCCAACTCTTCCAAGGATGGGCTCTTTATGGTCCAGCTACATGGAGACTCTTTGCCTTGACCTTTTTTTCGGTTTCTTCTACATTCTGATCTCTGCTCACCCTGTGTTCCCTGTACCAGCTACCCCATGTCAACACACACACACGAAATGAGAGCAATAAAAAAAAAAAAAAGGAGACTCACCCACTGAGGACCACAATGAAGTCCATGACATTCCAGCCATTGCGGAGGTATGAACCCTTATGGAAGATGAACCCTAAAGCCACAATTTTGATCCCAGCTTCAAAGCAGAAGATCCCAATGAAATATGGTTCTGTCTTCTCCTGTGAGGATGAAGAGCAGGGGGACAATAACAGGATTAGTCTTTATCAGACACAGGGAAAGGCATACCTTGGCCATCTCCTGCCACCATGACAGCCAGCCTTGTATATGGACACAGCTTAGGTTACTGAAGGACCCAGAGGACCTGAAGCTACATGAAATACACAGAACAGGGAACAGGACTGTAGAAATGAACAGATCTGTCCCTTCTAGGGGCTAGACATTTTTCTCCTGAAAGTCCTTGAAACACATCATTGCCCAGAAAGGAGCTCATTCCTCCATTCTTGGGTTTCTACACCAGCTAGAAACTTCAGAGTTCTCATGCCTGGGTCATTAGTCTGGCCACTCACCCATTTGTTTTGGACTTAAAATAATTTGTGTGCCCTCTTCGGGAGGAATACATTAGACATGTGAATCATTCCTTTAGGAGAATAAAGACGTCGGCATTTAGCAAGTTCATAACCACCAACACACTCAGCTTTCAGCATCCTCCCTCCTTTTCTTCTCACTTCAACAGTCCCTTAGGAAAGAGGAGGGAAGCAAATGGCCCTCATGCCTGCCCTTTCTTCTTGCCTGACTGTCACGGGATGTACACACAAGCATTTGCAATGCCCTTTTCCTTGTGTGTCCCGGCAGGGTTTATTCCTAACTTGTCCCTCAGCAAAGAATAGTCTTCGCAGGACTGTATGAGAAAGAAAGTTGGGGAAGAGGGGTTGAGTCAGGGGAACCAGTAGGAGAAAAGGGAGAAGAAAGCAGGCACATACCAGTCTTCGGGACATCGGGGTCTTGTCATCCTCAGGAAGATGCTGCTCCAGGGCCAAGACGATGCAGTTGGCAATGATGGTGGCCAGGATCATGTACTCAAATGGCGTGAAAAAGAGGAGTTAAGGATCAAGTCCATGCAAGAGAGGATACAGCCTCCAAAATGGCCTTGTACATAAACACACAAACTTCTTCTTGATGGTCCTTGCAGGGTGAATCATTTACACTAATGTATTCCTCCAGGCAGGCAGGCCGGACAGTGTATGGTCCTTAGCACAGGAGGCATTACCATTTAGAACTGGTCTGTGAAAATGAAGCATCTTCTCCAAGAAAAGGAAGGGGGTGGGAAATGATAGAGTTGGGCATATGTCAGATACCCAATGATATGTCAGTGAATGAAATAAAACATAAACCCAGGCACTAAACAGGGCTTCAAGTTGATGGGGAAGAAAGAAGAAAGATGAACCCTGTAGCAGGATCCTGCTCTTCCCACGCCCAGCTTTGGCCACAATAAGGACCCAGCTGTGGCTGTCTACTGCCCTTTCAGAACCACATCTAGAGTCACCCTTCTGGTCTGGAACCTTGCGACCAACTGGGGGGAAAGAAGAATCTCTGGGAAGGAAACCATGTGGCCAGCCCTTGCTATCACCTTATTTTCTCCTAAGCTTCCACATTTACAGGCACCAGAAAGGCATAGCATGAGCTGGACTCTACCATAGTAGAGTCCAGCCTCCAGGAGCCAAACTGTGAATCCAATATACATATATACAAGCTTATAAATATACAAGCTTTTCCCTGCTGGTTTTCTAAAGACAGGTAAGGTGCTCTCTATGCCCTTTTGAAAAAAATGTGACTCAAAGGAGGCATCCTGACTCCTGCAGAAAGGCTTTGCTGTAAGCTCAGGGGAGGCGGGGCCATGGCTAGAAAAGGCAAACACTGGCTTCCTCCCTGGACCCAGTCATTTTGCACATTGGGATTTTGTTCTGTAATTACTGTTATGACAAACACGAGCCAGATGTGTCACTAGCCTTACAGTTCAACCTATTCTCTGGCAAATTCCACAACTCACAGTGGGGGAGGAGGATAGTACTTCTGACAAAGAGGAGACAACAGAGACCATTCACCTGTCACCCAACAGAGAGCAGGGCTCCCCGTGTAGATCACAGGACCTAGACACCTCTTTCCTAGTACAGAAAACCAGGTCAAAAAGAAGCCCCCATGCCTCTCTTCCCATCCCCACTGTAATATTGTGTCAGTAGCATCAAATGAGCATCCAGGGATCTCTGGGGAAGGGCAGGGACCAGAGCCTTCTGCAAGTAAAGGCCAAGGATGCACAGAAACATTAGTGGCCTGTCAGTTGGTCTGGTCCTGAAGCTAGCAGAGGAGGCTGGAGAGAAGGTGACTTTTGTAGTCCACCAAATTTGGTGGTACCCAAATCTCCCCGCCCCCCAACACACACACACACCCCGCCACCATCTCCATGTATCCCTGAGTCACAGGCATGCTCCCACAGCTGGCAGCCCTTCCTTCCCACACATCTCCAGTTCTCACACCCAGAAATCCTCTGCTTCCTCAGGCTCAGCCACCTGATCTAGAAAACAGAGGAGCCTCATTGGACCTCCAGACAGACTCCTGTCCCAGATTCTACTATGTTTCCCAAGACCTCGTGGATGGAGGGGAGCCGCTGCATGGAACACATGTACTGCTAGGCATCCTTTCCGCTTCGAACTCGGGTAGCTAAGGGCAACCTGTGAGAGCTGAACGTGCTGCAGGCGCACTAGCATGCACATCCGCTGTCTTAGGACAAGTCCCCACCCAACATACACCCTGGTAAGGCCACCAGAGCACAAGGATCAGAAAGAATACACCTCCAGCACATAGCTGGCTCTAATCAAGAGCTCTGTGTGTGGGGTGACAAAAAGGCTAACCCAGGGACCGCTGATTCCACAAGACTGGAGCAGAGCAAGCTATCCCGGGCCTGGTGCTGATGTCTGAAATTCCAAGACAAATTGGATGACAGCAAGAATAGGGCAGAAGTAGTGGTTGAGGAATTTCTGACCTTGCCTAGGAAAATTGGTCCAGAAAGGAAAACTGACAGCATGCCAACACAACATTGATGAATGGCTGCAGACGCTGAGGGCATCTGGGGTGCTGTTTCTACAATGTAGGTCACAAAATACTAGTGCTACAGAAACTTGCAATCAAATAAATGAGGAAGCCTGGGTTAAGTAAAGTTAAGTAGGTTCCTTCCCAGCAGGACGGCTTGGAGCCTTTAATGCTACCTCACACTGTGTGGGACTGCGCGCACAATGGGGTGGGAAGCAGGACACAGCACACTCCAGACTTGCTTCACCGTGCAGTGCCTTGTTGAGAGCATCTCTCTTGGGATTGGCACTCACAGGAACATCGTTAGGAGCCCTAATTTAAAAACAAAACAAAAACAAACAAACAAACAAAAAAACAGGTCTTACTACCTATCCTAAGTAAAGGAGGGGCTGGTATCTCTGAGGTAAGTGACGTATTCATTGCCTTTTCACATAACACACACTCACACACATACACACATGTCAATTCTATTAATAAAGTTATTCATAAAAGCACTGGGCTCACCTGGTTATTGCCTGTATTTAAACGTACCCTGTGCAAGCTCAGAAACCCACTCACCACTTTCATGGACCCAGGAGCCGGGGAGCCGGGAATAGCTGGGAAAGATTACTTGCTCGTTCAAGCTACATAAACCTTTTCCACTTGTGAATCCAGTGAGTCTGTTTTTGTCAGAGAGGACTGAGTATTCTTCCAAAGAAAGACTGGGAAAGAGAACCATGGACTGAAAGTATAGGACCTCTCAACAATGCTGCCACATAGCTTGGCAGATACACTTCTCTGAGGCCCTTCCCACCAATACCCACTTAGAACTCCCTCCACTATTCACTCTCACATCCACGCTAGCGTTTCCTCAGCCAGGCAGTCTATAGCTACAGTTCCCTGATAGGATCAGTAAGCTTCACTGTCCAGATCAGATATGCAAGGCTTGTTAGAGACACAAGACTAGCCTGGAAAAAGTGTGGACATCTCACTATAGGACAGAGGAATGGCTCTTGATCTCAAAGACTGGTAAGTAAAATTGTGTGTGACTGGTTAAGTCTTTGAATGGCTGAAAAGTCATGCAGTCTCAAAGACTGGTGTTATCCAAAGCCCCAAATACTAGAATCAAAAGGTAATGTATTAGTTAAGGTTTCTATTGCTGTGACTAAACACCAACAGCAAAAGCAAGTTGTGGGGAAAAGTGTTTACTTGGCTTACACTTCCACATTGTAGTGTATCATCAAAGGAAGTCAGGACAGGAACTCAAACAGGGCAGAAACCTGGAGGCAGGAGCTGATGCAGAGGCCATGGAGGAATACTGCTTACTGGCTTGCTCATCATGGCTTGCTCAGCCTTGCTTTCATACAGAAACTAGGACCACCAGCTCAGGGGTGGTACCATCCACAATGGGCTGCTACCATCAATCACTAGTTAAGGAAATGCTCTACAGGCTTGCCTACAGCCTGATATTATGGAGACATTTTCTTAACTGAGGCTTCCTCCACGCAGATGTCTTTAGCTTGTGTCAAGCTGACATAAAACTATCTAGTACAGGTGGGAATCTGGCAGAAATCTGGCAATTCATAGGTTCTAAGGGAAGCGAAGAAACCTTAAAAAACAATTGCAAACCCACTTCCTCCCCTAGCCAAATCCTTTGCCTGGTGTCCAAGGACCCATTCAGAGTAGCTGTCTACATCTGGTTTGGTTTAAATTGTTGGAAACTGCTCAAATATATACAGCCTGGAGAAAGATGGATGCCTCCCTAGGTCTTCCAGACTCACACCTCAGGGGGAACTTGGCTGGAGGACTGAAGAACATAATGGGAGACTGTGGTGTTGGGGAAGGGGTTGTAGGAGTCTGGAGGTTCTAGGGATTAAGTGAGAGAGAGGCTAGGTATCAGAAAATGTGAGGAAGGCAAGCAGGAAGACATCAAGGGGTGGAGACAGTGTCCCAGCCACTGTCCCAGCTCTTTTTTCTAGCTTCTGTTCTAGTTCCCTTTTTGAAGAAAATATTAAGAAAAGACACTCTTTTTCCATATGAAATTGAGACTTATTCTTTCAAGTTCTGTAAAGAAATTGTGTTGGTATTTTTCTGGAAATTGCATTGAATCTGTAGATTGCTTTTGGCAGAATGGCCATTTTCACTATGTTAATCCTACCAGTCCATGAGCATGGGAGATCTTTCCACCGTCTGATATCTTCTTCAATTCTTTCTTCAGAGACTTGAATTTTTTTTTTTCAAACTGGGTCTTTCACTTGCTTGGTTAGAGTCACACCAAGGTACTTTGTTATTAGTGGCTATTGTGAAGGGTATCAAAGCAGATGCTTTGAGACTCATAGCCAAACTTTGGGCAGAGTGCAGGGAATGTTACGAAAGAAGGGAGAGATAGAAAAACCTAGAGGGGACAGGAGTAGCACAAGGAGAACAACAGAACCAAAAAATCTGGGCAAAGGGATCTTTTCTGAGACTGATACTCCAAACAAGAACCATGCATGGAGATAACCTAGAACCCCTGCTCAGATGTAGTCCATGGCAGCTCAGTCTCCTAGTAATGAGAGCAGGGACTGTCTCTGACATGAACTCAGTAGCTGGCTCTTTGATCACCTCCCTCGGGGGGTGGGGAGGAGCAGCCTTACCAGGCCACAGAGGAAGATAATGAGCCTGTCCTGATGAGCCCTGATAAGTTAGGGTCAGAGGGAAGGGGAGGAGGACCTCCCCTATCAGTGGACCTGGGGAGGGACATAGGAGGAGAAGAGAGAGAAGAAGGTGGGATTGGGAGGTGATAAGGGAAGGGGCTACAGTGAGGATACAAAGTGAATAAACTGTAATTAATAAAATAAATAAATAAATTTTGTTTAAAAAAGAAAAGACTGGCGTGTGTTGATGTTGGCCAGTACTAGCAGTGGCCTTTTCCCTCTTTTCTGGTAATAAGCTAAAACTTCCTCTGGTGACATTTTCCATATGCCTCATTTCTCTTTGCATTGCACTTTGTTTTTTGTATCTTCTATTTACCTCCTCCAGGAAACCATACCTTGAGAGCAGGTGCTTCGTTTAATTCTCCACAGGCAGTGCTTAGCAGGGATTCTGTTAGACAGAGAAGGAAATGCTAGTAGGCTCTCCACCTCCTCTGTTTAGTACAGGATCTTATACATTCCCATCTCTGTGACATGACTCCTTTCCACTTGGCAGTAGATATCAAGCCCAACAACAAAGGGTCTGCTCTATCCAGGGAAGACCCTGGTCTGCAGTTAAGAGCCCACAGTTTCAACTAAAGTGCCTCAACAGACAATGCAAAGGATGTGATTGAGCCACACGTCACCACGGCTGCAAAGAGCAGCACCCTTCATGGCAGTCACAGTCAGTGACAGGATCAAAGTTTATCTGTGCAGAGTTCTCATTCTGCCAAGGAATTCAGAGACCCCCATTCTGTTCTGGGTACAGCATGAAGCATAAACCAGAGAATGTCCAGAATGGACAGTCTAAGAAATGAAACAAATGGAGCCAAGGAAGCAGAAAGACCTGGGAAACTGAGGGCAGAGGCTTTGCCTGTCCCTGGTAACCAACACTGTGCTTAGATATAGTGGGTATCTAATGACTGATAAATTAATAAATGACTAATCAATACATTGATACCAGACGCCAGAATCCGTGGTATCATTATAAAAAGACATCCCACATTCTCTCTATGCAGTATTCCCATCTGAACCTCTGTACTGTATACTGTGGGCATACATTATCTATCAAAAAAAGAAAAAGAGAACCCAGCATGCACAGACATTCTCTTTAATGTTAAAAAGAGAGGGGGGGGAGAAGGTGGAGGAAGGGAGGGTCCTGCTTTGTTGAAAGGATAATGAATCTTCTCTGAGTAATAGGGTTATTTTCAATTTTTTCTTTACTCCTTTATCCATTGTCTGACTGTTATAATGAGCATGTAGTAACTTATAATCATAAAATCAATTAAAGCTGTACGTATTCCACGAGAGAAAAATATCAAGCCAATACCAAAATCCACATCAACCTGAATATAAAGATGATGATGATCATGGAAGGCTGTGCAAGATCCCGGCAGATCAAATGCAGGCGAACAAAGGCCCAGAGTGACCCAAAGAAGGAAATGACCATAAAAGAGCTTCCATCTCACTGTCTGCTCACTAGGGGCCTCAGTTCATAAACTTTTCTGGCAACCTTCCCAAATACCCCTTCACTCCTCACTCCCAAGCCGTTAATGAGGACTGGTGTCTCCACAGCTCTCCCTTCTCCTTCCCTGTCTAGCAGCTCCAAGACGATCATTAGGGAAATGATAAAAATAGGTTTGCTTATTGATTTATCCCTTTTACCCAATGCTCCTTCGTTCAACCAGTTGACTTGTTTCCTTAGCAACACAGCTAATTTGAGCAGCATGGCTCGGCCTGCACACCTGCCATTTGTTTAGTTCCTTCTTTAGCAGAGAAAGCTGGGGCAAGACAGAGGGTGGGCCTAGGGCTGCTGTGGTGTTGGCTCTGCTTGCCAACAGAGCCCTAGGAAGCTGGGCTGAGGCTGAGCCTTTCACTGCTCTGTAAGCAAGGCTTCCCAAATCCAAGCCAGCCTCTCAGCTTCACAGCACAGGCCCAGGGAAGACATAGGCCACAGGCAGCAAGTGTAGGGGTTCTTAAGGAAATATGTACCCCTATCTGCCAGGTGTTCTGAGACTCCTCTGCTTGAGATGTCCCCTCCCGGAGCCTTAGTCACCATGCAGAAGGTGAATGAATATGATCTAAGAGCCACCAGAGACAGGCAGGTTGACAGAACACTTATGTTCTTTTCAAGTTCCAGGCCTAATGGAGAAAATACTCCTGTGGGGACAAAAATGTGGCCACTCTGGCACTTTCTAGAACTCTAGAGACTCTCTACAGTCTGCTCCCTGCCTCTCAGGAGATAGAACTCGACCTCCATTAACCCTCCCATCACTAGCCTCAGACCCAGGACAATCACCTGCAAGAAGGTCTACATTCTATTTTCCCTTCAGCCTCCTTGTTTAGGGATGTATGGTTTGAAGAGATGTAAACATTTCACACAGTTTTGGATGTCTTTGCATATGTCCACCACTCCTCAGCAGGACATAAATGTAAAATGGCGTGATTATTCTCAAAGGAAAAAGAGCCTATCTCTTCTGTGATTCTGTCAGAAGCTCGGTTCCAAAGAGACACTGTAAACACAAGTAATAATTTGTAAAAGACATCTCTTCAAGGTTTCTATAGGACTGAAAAAAAAAATCAGGATCTTGCCTGGGACCGAGAGAGCAATAGAGGAAATAAAACTTGGCAATGAGAGCCAGGCGTGGTAGTACACACCTTTAATCCCAACACTCAGGGTGGCAGAGGCACGTAGATCTTTGTGAGTTTGAGGCCAGCCTGGTCTACAAAGCAAGTCCAGGACAGCCAAAGCTACACAGATAAACCCTGTCTGGAAAAACAAAACAAACTTGACAGTGAGAAACAAGAGACAGGGCAAAAGTTGCCCCAACACGATGCTCAAAGTAGGGAAAGCCACCACCATCCGCCTCCACGGAAGAAACTTGAAAGACAAAAGGGCCTAAAATGACACACAAACACAAAGCCCCTAAACAAATCACAGTCACTTTTATTACCCTACTAAATCAATTCTTAAGTGTCTGCTGTGGCTCAAGGCTTTGGGGAAAGCATCTGTTTGTGGTCACAGCCCCCAAGAGGGGGCTGGCTGGCTTGCAGCTATGATCTGACACTGAAGACATCTACCCCAGTAAAGAATTTAAAAGAAAATTATGGTAATGGGCCTCTGAGAAGAAAGCAAAGACATTTGGCCCAGGACCTCCCGGGAATATGGAGAGCTCTTCCAAACAGCAGTCCCCAGAGGAGGATTTATGAAGCTGATGGCTCTGATGCAATCTCTTCCAGTGATTAGAAGGGACATTAATCACACCCAAGGCCAGAGCTAAGAACAGGAGGGGTTGAACCACCACACATGTCCGGCTCCAGCTCCTACAGACCCTGCTGGAGACACAGTGAGATCATGCAAGTGAGATCACATCCATTTTGCCTGAGGCAGTGGAGAAAGACACATCTATCCTACAGGGATGAGTAATAGTGAAGGGGCAGGACTTGTGCCTAAACCACAGACACAGCCATCATTGTGGCCATCATGTCAACAGATTGTGTTTTTACCTGCTGTGATTGCCCTGACCGTTTCCCAGACAAATCTCCTTACAGGATTCTCTACCACCTAATGGGTCTACATGTGCCAAGAGGGCAAGCATTCTGTCCTTCAGTCTGAAAGGGAAACTCACTCGTTAGATCAGGCCTAGGGCCAGCTGCCTTCAAGGGGGGACATTTCAGCCCTTTTTCTCCTCATCACAGTGGAAGTAGGGAGCAGGGACAGTGGGAGACAAAAAGATGGGGACTTCAACAAGGCTTTTTAATGCCTCACAGCAAGCTGTCCCTGCCTGTGACATGAGAGGGCCTGGGATAAGAGGTCAAGTGAAAGGTCAAGTCCAGAAGCTCCATCTAGACTTCTGAGAACTCGTTCCTCTGTCCAGCCTGGCAAGATAGAATGGCCCGAAGGAAGGGTGAACGAAGTTTCCTGGAAAGAAACTATGCCTTACTCTGAGCCTTTTGCAAGAATGATCAACTATTTAGAATGCCACTTGATTGTGGAGAGATGAGAATGCTGCAAGTCTACAGCCCTAAGTATAATTTACCCTGGGTTGTTTTCAGTCCTTGCGAAAATAACAGAATAAATAATAATAACAGGAAACCTTTTAGAATGAATTGACTAAGCTGGGCACTAACTTCCACCAGCCCCAAAGCTGCAAATATCATCAGATAGTATAATGCATCAACATATGGACCACCCTCACATATAGAATAAGCCATGTGTGAGGAACTCAGCTCCATGTCTGTGTTTTTCCTCAAGCCTTGCTCTTGGGTTCTGTGTTTGTCCTGAGCAGATTCACTCAGGGTGGGACCTGTGGTTCCTCACAGGACTGGAGCGCTATCAAGTGTTCCTCTCTGTGAGTTACCAGTGCACGGCTCTAACAGCAAATGTGAAACTCCACCCCACATTGCCCTTCCACTTCCACCATGGCAGGAAAACTGTACTGTCACAAGTAGAAACACAAGAAGGAAGTCCCCGAGTACTCCATGGTATCCCATTGCATGATCTCATTGCCTTCCTCAGTGCAATTTTTTTCACCTCCCAATCTCGTCCTTAAAAAAAAAAATCAGATGGACAAAATTAAATCCCATTTCTTTAAAAACAAACAAACAAACAAACAAAACAAAACAAAACTGCATCATGTGACTTCCAGCCTTAACATCAGTTTTTAAAATTTGGTTTCCATGGTGGTGGGATGCAACTTTCCGTCACCATGACAACTGCTTCTTTTCCAGTCCACCATCTGACAGGCAACCCTGAACACTCATATACCTCTCTTTCAACCCACCCTTCCCCTGTCAAGAGATGGAAATGCCATTACACCTGTTTTTAAAGACCTCAAACCTAATGAATGAGTGACAAGGAAAGCAACACTGAGAACACAATACAGGGGCAGAGGAACCCCCAAAGGGCTTCCTGCCTGTGGGGACAGTCCAGTTGCACTGCTACAGAGGTCAATGGACTCAAGCTATTAAAGACAAATGATCCTCAGCATGATTTTTTTGTTGTTAACCATGAAGCCATGTCTCATCTCTCACGGCTTCTGGATCAAAGAACTCTGTCTGACTCCCAAGACCCTGTCCCTTACATAAATCCACTAACAGGAAGGTCACATCATTGCAGAGACAAAGAGAGATATAAATGGAAGTCATTTCTAGACCCATTTGCACCACATGGTTTCCAGGGAGTAGGAAGGTGTACTTCTGAAAAAGAAGACAGCTCTGCCCTCCCCCTTCTGTCACTCAGTGCTCATTTCAGTGACCTGGAGGAGCCTTAACAAATTCACTTGTTATGTGTCTGACTGGATCTTGTACTTAAAACAGTTGTCATTCCACACACAGTTTTGGTGATCAAGAGACAAATGACTGAATGAAAAGGTGCGTACTAAAAGCTTATGATAGAAAACAAAACAGCAGTGGGGAAATCACTCATTTCAAAGATGAGAATTAGTGTTTTGATGACACTCTGAAAAATCTGAGTCCATCAAGAGTTCTGGCAGCAACTTTTACTTTAGGGGGAAAAAAACATGAGCTACAATGAACAGCCACACCCCACACTGTACCCTACTTCACAGAAACATTCATCACAAGGCAGGCATCAAATGCTGCCGAGAATCTACCAAGAAAATGAAGAACTTTTTGTTTAAAAGATCATAGGCAGTTGCTTGAACTTCTGTTTTCCTTTCAGAACTCTGCATACGTAACCATGTTCAAAGACACCGCTTGGCCTGGAAACCAGATGGGAAAGTGTTGAAGGAACTAATGCTCTGCTTGCAAAGGGAAGACTTGAGAAGTGACATCGTTGGTCTCAAACATCCAAAGGCCACCTTGGATTAGAGGGCCGAGATTATTTTTAAGTTACTGTAGAGTGTAAGACGCCCTCTCTCTCAAGGCAGATCTGAGTGAATATAGAGATCTGCTACTGTCCACAAGAAAATGGACTCTTTTGTTAAGAGGCAAATGAAATGACATGCTAATAAATACCACCAGGGAGAAAGTCTGCATGTATAGCACATGCAAATGCTAGACTGTCAGTTCTCCCTGTTAACCAATTATGAGCCACCATACATAAGAAATTGCGGAACACACACAACACACACAAGACACGCAAATGCATGGAGAGGCCAATCCCAGCATATGACTTCCCGTTTCTGGGAGACTGCCAAGAATGTTCAGGAACTACTCCATTTGATGGGCATTATGCTAAGTCAACCTTCATATGCTTAGAGGTTCTTAACGTGGAAGAATCAAGGTTAGAAAGTCTTCAGTCAGGGACCCAAGGGCCTGCTGGATGAACATGACTCTGTCCCTCAGCCTCAGATTTCTAGAACCTGTCTTCAGGAAATCTGGAGCAGTTAGAGGTCTGCCTGAAGAAGCCATAGGTGAATGCTTTTGCCAACACAATGGCCCTTAGAATTAATTACTTTATTATCTTGGGCTGAATTCCAGGGTGCCTAGGGGCTCTAGGTCTTTCACCATAGCCTGTAAGGAAAGTGAGAAGAATCCGCCTGTGATGGAAATACAGGCAAAGGAAACAGAAACGCCTGGCTATAGTACTGCACACTGAAACCCAACATTCCCAAGAGCATCCTGAGTTCCAGCTCATCCTGGACTACAGAGCAAAAGCGTATGTCACAAAATAGGTTGGGAGAGGAAGGGAGGGTGAGAGAAATGAAGAGGGGAGGGAAGAAGATGGCTAAATGGATTAGGTGAGAGAGACCTAATTCTAGATCTCTCACTCTAGAAAATAAGTGAATCTCTGCCTCAACTGAACTAAAAAAAAAAAAAAAAAAAAAAAAAAAAAAAAAAAAAAAAAAAAAAAACACTAGTAAAACTTCTAAAGGTTAAAAATATAGTAAGCCACCTCTAGACAGTCTAATATGTCTTGGCAGCTGTTGATTTATCCACATGTCTACATGCTTCCATAGTGATTGTAATGTGTAGTCAAAGGGAAACCCCATAGTTTCAATGCTAGAGGCCATGACAACCACTGCTGTCCTCAAACCAGACTCACTGACAATTACAGAAACTTCAGTCCCAAAGGCAAAAGAGGGACAGCTACAAGGAAGCACAGAGGTCAGACTATTCTAGCACTTTCCTCTACAGGCATAGATGCAAAGACTGGAATAACCAGACTTTTCTAGAACCCCTCTGCACTGTCAGCTTCACGCCCTCAGAGGCTTGGGAGGCCATCATCAGAACAATCAAATACAAATACCCCAGCTTTTCTTGCTTGAAGTGAATATCCAGAAGGGGAAGGGAAGGGAAGGGAAGGGAAGGAAGGAGGGAAGGGAGGGAGGGAGAGAGGGAGGGAGGGAGGAAGGGAGGGAGGGAGGGAGGGAGGGAGGGAG